>NC_023752.2:27753760-27956626 GCF_000499845.2 Phaseolus vulgaris
GTGCAAGGTGTAGCAAATCAAAATGAAATATTTTAAACATAATTGATTATATCAAATGATAATCGATTAAATGCAAAAGCATAATCTATCATTTCGTTTGCTAATCAATTAAATGTGAAACATGGATTTTAAAATAAAATTTTCTAAACAAAACTTAATTGATTATTACTAGTGAAAGTCAATTAATCACTTTGATAATCAGTTAAAATGTTCATGAAAGATTTTAAAAACATTTTCATAAATCACTTGAGGCTGTATATGTTTTACTTTCTTGAATTTAAACTTATACATTTCCTACATGTACACATACATAATTAATGAATGTAATCTAATTCAATGACATCAAGGTTCATCATCAAAACATTTTCAATACTTCAACTTGTTTGATCTTGATAAAAAAAGTCTCCTATTTTTAAAAAGTCTTAGGCCTACACCTCCATACTAAACCATATTCACCTTTAGATGCGTAAGTTGTTTGATTTAAACAAATCCAGCTTGTTGTAGTATGGGAACTACTAAAGAGTGTGTTTTGACATTACACTACAAGAAAATATTGAATGGTAACTAATTTAAAAATAAAGAAAAAATAGTTTTTATAGTAACTAATTTAGATATCATTTTATAAACTAAAAATTATTGATTATTAAAATGGTATCTATTATTAATAAAAAAATTATAATATAATTAGATACTATACTTTTGGTAGCTAATAATAAAAATAAAAATAAAAATTTTATAGAAACTATTTTTAGTCACTTGTTAAAATGTAATTGAAAACATTTTTTTAGTCACTTTTAATTTATTTTAGAAACTAATTTTTGGTCTCTAAAAATAATAAAATTAGAAAATAATTTTTTAGTTTCTAATTATCATATAATTAGATACTTAAATTTTTAGTCACTATTATTTAAATTTAGATACCAATTTTGGAGTAATTAAATTTTATAAAATTAATTTTTAATTTTTAATTTATAAAATATTTTAAATTGATATAAATAAATTAACTAATTTATTAATTTTAGTATAATATTAAAATAATTAATATCAATTTAAAAATTACATTTGAAATAGTATTTTAATTTTTTAATTTTATTTAAATATAAAATTAAAATTAATAATAAATTCAAAATATTATTTAAATTAAAAATTTAATAAATTAATTTAAATAAAGATGCATATTTTTCAAAAACTTATTTAATTTTTTCAAATATGAGCAAATAGTTTACAGGTTTAATTTCAAAATTTATCTATCTCTCTTTAATCTTTTCTGTTAATCTCTCACTCTTAAAACAAATGCACTCTGCACAAACGTACTCTGCAAACGCATTGCAACGGTGACCACTACGGCAACGATAATGCACTCTACACCAAGACGCTTCTATGCTCCGAAGGAGACTAACCTCTTCAAGCTTATCATCGTAAGTTTCGATTCGTGCTCCATTATTCTCCTTTGCTTTTATTTTTGTGTTTGCTCATCGAACGCAACTTTACTCATTGTGTATTTTCCCTATTTTAGAACCCTAGATTTTGTTCTTATGTTGTATTTCATCAATTAATTGCTAGTTGAGTGTTTGTCAATGAAGAACTGTTTCTATTATTTGTTTCTTACAAAAACCTCCAAAAGTTGGCACATACGAATCTGTTTGCACGAGTTTGGTAGCATGTCGGTACTCAATTTCGAGGTTCCAGTTCTAAAGATGCCAGATAAAACAATGATCCAAAGCAAAGAATGTGAAAGAGTTGATAAAGAACAAAATAGGAACTATATAAAGTCCATAGTTGGCATGCTTCAACATTAATCTTAGTATTAAATAATTCTGCCATTTATTCTGATTCATTTCTTTTCGTATTAGAATTACTATGATCCTGTTTTTACTATAATAAAAGATTTTGAGAATCGAGAATGATAATTGAAAATTAATTACCTCCAAATCTGCAATGATGGCCAAGGATGTACAAGTAGACTATTTAGCGGCTTACTCTAGAGGTTACTCTCTGTCCCTATGATATTTTGTTGGATGGACTGAAGGTACTTAAACTATGCTACTCCTGGTACTCTGTTTTCAACATTTACCTCCAAACTAGAGTTATTGTGTTGTGTCTCTTGATAAATTCCTTATACTTTGTCATACTTGTACTTAGACAAATCCATATCTTTCCAGTCAAGGCTTGTCTCCAATTTGCATATCTCTAACATTCCATTTGTTTCTTGTCCCAACTCTCCCACTAAGACTTTATCATGGTAGACTTCAAAAAGCATGCACCGTGTCACTAACTCTTGAATATGTACTGTGCTTGCCCCAAGCCAAGATGAAAAGATAAGGGCTCAAAGTAGGTTGTTGGCACACACTATGGTTATAGGCAAATCTTCTGTACTTTCACCTTTTACACTAGTTGTAACTCCATCACATACATATCTTTGATTGGCTTAAATGTGAGCAGTCTTGACTTAATGTCTTTCTTTTGTTATACTGTCCATAGAATCTCTCTACATACTCTGTCATACGTTTTTTCTCCAAATAAATAAAAGAACATTTGTAGGTCCTTTTTGTTCCTCGCATATTTCTCTGTAAGTGTTGGTAATGTTGTGATGCTTTATATTATATGAAACAATATGTTTACAAAAAACTGTTATATTGTTCATATTGAAGATTGCATAATTGTTTTCATATTATTTTTCATTTTTTGTGTGTCTCAGACTCAGTTACTTAGAAGATAAGATGACATCTTCCACTTTGAACAATGCTTCTGCTTATTTCTGATAAAGTTTGTTAATAAAATTTGTTGCATGTGCCAGAACAAAGAAAATCACCTACACAACGTGCAACATTTGAATATCTTTAGAGGGAAGATGTTGGATGTATTTCCTGACTATAGGAAAGAAGCTGAGGATCATCTATCAAAAGCAGTAAGCAAGATTGAATTTTAGGTTCTTTGATTTAGTGTCTTTTTCTTGATGTTTAAATGATTGTAATCGACTTTTACATGGACCAGGTTAAGTTAAATCCATCTCTTGCCGATGTTTGGCTATGTTTAGGAAATTGCATTTGGAAAAAAAGAGATTTAACTGCTGCAAAGAACTGCCTCAGTCTTGATTAGACAAGGTATCTAGAGTATATTTGTTTGACTTCCATTACTGATACTACTGTAGCCTTTTTAGAATATTTACAATCAGTTGCAGAGTTAGAGATAATTTCATACACCCTAATAATAAGTGACGAGTTAGGAACTTGTTCAATATAATTTATTAAGTTTACTTCAAATCATTATTTTTACATAAGAATGGAATTCTTAGATGAACTTAGTTTAGTTGGATTTTCAAACTTAAAACTTTGCTTTTTAAATTTGTTGTATGTAGGATTGTACGTAGATTTGGTATTTTTTAAATGCTTTTAAATCATTTCACACTTGCATTGTGGCTAGCCTGTTCCTTAAGAGTTAAAGTAATGCATCTCTTGCAAATTATATTAATTTCTTAACATGATAGTTTGGTTCTTGTTGTTCTGATATTTATGTGCATTTGTAGTTGATGTGCCTATCGGGGAAGACTATTACTTTTTTATACAAATAAGGGTATTTTTTCTGGAGGCCAATAGGAGATAATCATTTTCTCCGAGTCTCACTTTTAATTTGTTCTAGTATTTCCATTTAGAGATATGATAGTTGACAATAAGTATTTGTTGTTTCTGCAGGGTCCTAACAAAAAGATTCTTGGTCAACTATCGATGCTTAAAAGAAAAATGTCTCAAGGTAAGGGATTTGTTTACATTTTTATTTTTCCGAAGATCGCTTTTCATTTTTACTAACTCCTAATTTGTTTACTCATGGTAACTTGATTTTTAACACTTGTGTATACAAAATGAAAGAGTGTTATGTTTCCACATTCATCTTTTGTGTTGATTTTAGTCGTACGTATACTGATTGACATCGTTTTCTACTTTTATTAAGTTCAAAGCATTATGTGATATGTATAGTTAATCTCACTTAGTGGTATAAAGCTATTGTTGTGGTGGTGCTCAGTCTGTCATGATTTTCAAGATTTGTTAATTTTTTTAGGATGACACACAACTACCCAGTCAATCACTCAGTCCTTATAAGGTAATTTTGTTACAATATTCTATATATATTTTTAAATTTCAATTTTTCTAATAAATTTTATTTTATATTTTTTGACAGGTAGATGATTATTGTTATAGCTAGCATCAAAAGCTTCTTCATGGAATAAAGTTCACACAAAAAATAGATAAAAGCTTTTTACCACATGTCTAGATGTTCCAAATAGATCAAATGAGCCTTCAGAGCAACTGTATAGAGATGAGATTCTTCCTTGATGGGTATTCAAATAAAATAAAAAATATGTCCAAATTAGTGGTATTGTGATTGAAATACTTATATTGAACTATTTTAGAAGCAGCAGGAGATCTTAAAATATTTCAAATAAATATATTTTTACACTTGATAAAAAATAAAATAAATAAATAAATAAAATAAAATAAAATAAAACAAAACAAAACAAAACAAAATAAATAAAATAATATTTTATAATAAATTATATTATTTAGAGACCAATATAGTGACCATTTTGTTTGTATTTATATATTTGGTCACTAAATGAGTTTCTATATATTTTGGTCACTAAATTGGTTTCAATGAAATTGGTTGTTAATTTGGTTTCTATATAATTGGTCACTAAATTAGTTTCTATATATTTGGTTACTAAATTAGTTTCTATATATTTGGTTACTAAATTAATTTCTACATATTTGGTCACTAAATTGGTTTTTATTTAATGGTAACTAAATTGGTTTCTAAATTAGACTCTAAATTGGTTTCTAAATTAGACTCTAAATTGGTATCTAAAATTAACGACCATGATTTTAGCCACTTAAAGCTATTAGTTTCTAAATTAGTCTCTAATTAAGTTGGTGACTAATTTTATCATTTTAGAAACCAAAACTTTAGTTTCTAAAAACACTTTTTCTTGTAGTGTTACGAAGAGACAACATTGATTCCAGGGTCTTACAGTTGTGCACAATTAGCCAAGCATATGTTGTGATGTTAAAAAAAAGTTAAGTAAAGAAAAATATATTGCCCTTACCATTGTATCAATTAAGGTAGGCTTATGTTCATGTCGCTTCCACAATAATGTTTTTACATAATTGAAACTGAACAAAGTTGAAAAGTGAAGGCAAAGAGAACTACGAATTATTCTCGGTTCATCATAACATATTTTGTAAAATCCAACAAATGAATCTATATATAGAGGATATGGTGAACAATACCTCGTTTGGAGTGTTTTGGATCTGATGCAATGATAGGACCAACTTTCATCAAAGTTATCGCTTTAGACAACTCATAAATAAATGGTTTAGGTTGTGGGTTAGAAATCTAACAATGAATAATGGTATAGATACTGCCATGTTTGAGATAAGTTGACTTAGGTGTGTTGATAAGGCTAAATTTGTTCCAAGTAGTTGCTCTTGAGTGACTCATTGATAAAGGGTTTGAGTCATAGATCAAGAATTTGATGATGAACATTGATTATGGACAATGCCTTGTTTCAGGTGGGTTTAACATTGATAAGGCCAAATTTGATCTAAGTTGTTGGTTTTAGGTGGCACATTGATCAAGGTGGTTTCGGTCATGAGTGATAATGCCTCATTTTTTGTGGGTTGAATTAGGTGCATTGGTAGGTCATGGGTCAGAAATCTAACAATGAACAATGGTCGTGAAGAATATCTCGTTTTGGATGGGTTAATTCTAGTACATTGATAGGTCGTATATGATCTAAGTCGTTTCTTTTAGGTCACACAAGGATTAAGAGGTTGGGTCATGGGTCAGAAATATGACGATAAATAGTAGTTATGGACAATGTCTCATTTAGGATAGATGAATATGATACGTTGGGATAAGTTAAATGTTAATAAAATGATCATGAATGATAATTATGATATAAAACCAGTTGAGATCACTAACATGTATTGATATGTGAACACTAGTAATAACATGTATATAGTACAAACACTTATATCTAATAAAGATATCATAATTTCATTGAGTGTTTAAATCATGTAAATCAAAATTAGTGCAATGTGAAATACATAAGGTATAATGAACACTTAAAACTTACTCTAACCTATGAAGTACAAAAGAGAATGTAGGGTAAACCAAGCAGGTTGACCGCTATAAAATAACATGGGACAACTGAATGTTGAAGTCTGTTAACTTGCACATGTCCACCTAACATAACCCACAACCTGCACGAACCAAAATGTGGATCAACACACCACACCTTGTGACCCACATTAATTTTTTTCTTCTTAATATTTTATTATTGTGTAGAATTATTTGTCGGTTGAATATGATTAAATATTTTTGTGTCTGATTTCATCAATATTATATCTTTAAATGAACAAATCTAGATTTTATTTCATGATCTATTTTAATATACTTTTTTCATCGTATGCTTCCTTATTTACTTGCAGTAAAAAATAAATTATTAATCTTTATGTATTTCATCGAGCATCAAACCCACATTTGATATGAAATGAGCACAAATATTTGCTTTTAAGTCTTATCTGGGTCAATATGTGTCGACCTATTTTCTAACGGGCCAAAATTGGCTAGACTGATCCATGTTGTGATCCGTAAGCCCAAGAATCAGAAATACTACTAGGTGTTAATATTTAATAAAAAATACTTAGTACACATATTCTAGAACATGTCATTAAATATTCTTTATAGAATATTGTTTTATGTATATAAATCCATGTGCTTATATATGTGAGTTAATAATTGATAGTTTGAATTATTTGTAGTTATATATTTATGGGTTGAGTTATAAGTTAAATTGTAATTATTATTTGAGTGAAATTTAATGTAATTATACTTTATACATCAACGTATATCTCGGCAGGTAAAACCCGAGCTTAAAAAAGAATAATATTAATTTGATTTATGCATTTTCTTTTGCAATTACACTTAATTTTCTAAATCCTATCATGAGTACAAGATATGCATATGTATGCACTTTATGTTTAATTGGGATGTTACATCCTCTATCAATTTTCCTACTAATTGCTTTTTTATATTAATTTATTTTAAAATTTTAACATTAAAAATAAGTTTACGAAAAAGATTTTAAAGGATAGAAAAGTTACTTGAATAATAAAGAAATAGTTATATATACATTATTATTATTTTTAAATTTTCTTACATACAAATATCTAACAACATTCGACTAATCAAATAAACATATTTTTCTTGTCATAATTTTGTGTTAACAAAACATATTGAAAATTGCATCTCTTCATTTATTTTTAATTAATTTGAATTTTTCTCTCATTATTATTTTTTCACTCTCTATGGTAAAAAAATCATTATTTTAAAAAGCAATATTCTATATACAATGAAATTCATTTAATTTAATCAATAAAATTTTCATGGGTTAATAATAAATTATTCAGAAACAAAAGTAAATTAACTAAATAATTAAAATAATTTATTGATTTTTTTTTATGTTCAAAACTAAATGGCTCTAAGATAAATTTCTGGTAACTAGCTTTTTGTAATATAACCAAACTTAAATAATACGAATATAAAATAAATTAATATTCTAAATTTACCAATTTGTAAATTCAATTTTACCATATTTTAATTGAATTTTATTTTTATAATAGCGTGAAGTTATGATGAATAATTATCTGTTCATATTTCACATTTATTGTATCATTTTTTAATAATATTATTTTTAAAAAAATTCTTTATTTTATTTATTTAATTTTTTTGAAGCTTAAACCCTAATTAATTTAAATTTTATTCATCAATTAATAAGAATTTTATTAGCTTTTTATAAATTTAAACCCAAATACAACATTTATAATGTATCAAATAAATTGACATCATAAAGTATTGAAAAAAAATTGACAAAATTTTTAGAAATTAGTAGGAACATTGATAAAATTATATTATTACCTACAAAAACTAAAAAGAGAAACAGGCCGAAAATCTGCTAAATAAAGTACACTTGATTAAAACAAACTTCTTCAAATAATTTTCTTTTTGGGGTTCAGTTTTAGCGTAGTTCGATTTCAAAGATTTGGTAGCAAAATATTTAGTGTCATCGTGTTTTTTAAATTTTTTTATTAACTTTGCCTATATATGAGTTTCTTGAAGAGTTGATTTGACCCTACAAAATTTGTTATTATAATCACTATCTTCAATGACTGTTTATAAGATGATTAAAAAAATGAATGATTAGTACGTAAGAAATTATTAATTATAACTTCATTTATATTTATATTCAATTTCAGCATTAAAGGACACTTTAAAAATGAATAAATACAACAAAAGTTGTTATACGAAGTAGGTGTGAATGAATGCTAAAAAATTGTTTTTCCAACCTTTATCTGATGTAAATTCCTAAATTGTTGAATAATTTTTTTTTCATAAATTTTATTTATAAAAACATATATAAATAATTTTTCCAGTTAAAATCTTCAAAGTTCGACAATAAACACCAATCTTTTGAAGTGAATCAACTAACCACAAAAAGGAAACAACATGGTTAAATAAAAAAAATATGATAAATATAGTGATATCTATGGTTTTAATTAGATCTTATGTGAGATTTTTTAAATAAAAAACATTATCCTAAAAACAAATTTAAAATTAAACTTGAATTCATATTTTTTTTTACAATAATCACCTCTGTGAAACAATTTAATTGATGCTTGAAAATATAATCACGATGTATATTTATAATATGTGCTAGTGTCTAGTATGATGTATTTTAAATTGTAAAATTTGAAAGGTAATTTTAGATAAAGTATCTTTTGAATTAATCCAGAATACATTATGATAGACGATTTAATTTTGAAAGTTTTTTAAATTCGAAACTAGTTTTCGGATTGTGAAATCCAGAATAATTTTTTTAAAACATATTTTGAAGTGTACAATCTAGAGCATATTTGTTCTTATCGGTTGACCTAGTCGTTGGTTGATTGTGAGAATAGGTTGTGACTCCGTCTGCTCCTGCTGGATTTGCTCTTTCCTTGGGATGTTGGAACGAGGCTCCGTTTGAAACAGAGAAGGTCCTACCTGTTGATTGCACTCTGACGATCAAGTTAGTACTAGGCTAAGAAACAATGAGTAAGTAAGCAAGTAGTTTTAGTCATAGAAACAGTGTATCTTTACCAGGGATCTCAAGTCCCTTTTATAGATTACTTTTAGGTTACTTCTCGTAACTACCCTTCTCACACGAGAACCTTGTCTCGAGTGAAAGTAAGTTTGATGAGATGAGAGTTTGTTACAATGTGCACAATCATAGTGCACAATCTTGATCAGGTCTTATATATATGAATGAACTTCAACGCACGCATTCATGGGGCCCACTTACGTGGCCCATTAACTCGACCAGACCACCGAGCTGACGTGATTTACATAGGTGCCGATGTCCGATCACCCGGACGCTAAGCCCAGCGCTTTGGTCCAGTACAATATTCATGGATTTGAAAAAGCATTATAGATTGTGAAATTCAAAATATAAAGTTCTATTCTAGATTGTAAAGACATTGTACAATTTTGAATGTGTTTGTTTTTATAAATGTATTAGAGATTGTACAATCAATAACGTATTCTTAGATCTGGAAAAGTTTTACGGATAGTGCAATCCAAAACATAAAGTTATATTTTAGATTATACAATCCAAAATATAATTTTGTATTTCAGATTGTACAATTTAGAATGCATAAAGTCATAACTTTTATATTCTGAATTGTATATTTCAGAAAGTTTCTAAATTCCACAATCCATAATTGAAAAAAAATGGAACATTAACCTAAAATATACCATCATCGACCACCTCTCACTACCACCACCAACCACCACTACAACCAACAATGAATCCAAGAAATAACACAAACTTCACCACTAACTTCATTAAACTTCAAAAACCATAACCTAAACCATTTTTAGAAGGGTATTTTTTAGATTTACAAAATTATGGGGTGTAAGAAGAAATGTTGTAGGTGCAGGAAGAAAAATCCATACAGTGGTCCTTTAGTGGACAACAAGGCCCAATCATATATTACGGCGCTGAAGAAAGCCAGCCCAATAAGTTGATACCATCTTCTTCACATTTTGAGTTCAAAATAAAGGAGAAGAATTTCTTACATACAAGTATTATAAAGTGCAAATTTGTATAAATTAAATTATTATAAAATGAATATATATATATATATATATATATATATATATATATGCTGTGTGCGTGTGTTGTAAATTAAATTATTAAAAACTGTATGTATATATATTAATGCGTATTTTAATTCAATCATTTTATAATAAAATAACATTTCTCACCTAGTAATTTTATTAATATTAAAGAAACATAAAATAAACTTGGGACTGAATAATTGGGGTATTGAGAGAAATGCCTTATTCTCCTCATGGCTTACACGTTTTGATATGCTCTCGCATTTTTAGTTTGAGAACATTAACACCAATACCAAAATTCAGGACAAAAAAATTCAATTGGTCTATTTTATTTGATTTATGAATATTATAGTAAATTAATATCTATTTTTAAAATTTAAATAACTTCTCTCCTCTCCCTCTCACGTAAATATCTAATGACGAGGAATCTACTTAAAATGTTGTGTGTGTTTGGAGGTGTATTTTAATGGAGTAGATATGAGAAGAAAGAGATCAGAAGTTTTTTTTTAAATGTTATATATTAAACTAAGATGTTGTTTAAATAATAAATTATTATAATTCTTCTAAACTGTTTCTTTTTCAAAAGTTGTGCGTCTATACTACTAAGATTCTCTAGTGAATAAATTAATCCTCTTCCATATTATTTAAAAGTTTTTTGAAAGAATGTATTGGTAAATTAATAGGAGAGACTAAATTTAGACTCTTTTTTTTTTCATAACAAATGTGTTTGACGTCAAATTCATCAAGATATCATTATTTGGTCAATTATCACATTCAATAAACTGTATTTTTTTAGTTTAGTGACATAATCACAATTTTTATCATCTGAATTTTCGTTATTTTAATTTAATTTCCCACTTCATTAGTGACCTTTTGTATTAGTTTCACATAATACAATTTATCTTTATTATGTTCCCAATTCTTAAAGTACATCAATTATTTTTTAACAAAAGAAATGTATTTGACACTTGATAAGAAGAAGACAAAATAACAAATTATATATATAATAGGAGATTCATATCATGTAATAACAAGATGAAATTTAAAAATAACTATATTTCGTAAATATATATGATTAAGAGTTGATTCCTAATTCAGATACTAAGATACTTCTTTTAGTTGTAAATAAGTATAATGAATATGGATTCGGTTGTAGTATAATGTTATGTGTTATAAAAAATGAGATTGTTACTGTTTTATTCGTTATGCATTATAGAGGAACATCACATGTAGGCTTGATGATAAGGATAAAATTTAAGATTTTTTTTACTCTAAACTTCTCATAGACTTTTAGAGGTGTTTAAGGAAGTTAGAAAGATGTTAAAGAAATGGAAATAATGTATAAAACATTCTTCTAGAAAAGTGAAACATGCCTTGGTATTTAATAAAGGTGGAAGTTTGCACACTAGGGGATCCGTTAGCACGCATGAATATATAATTTGGTTGATATGAATTCTTTAATGTTTTTTTGTATTCACTTATAGTGAAATAATTATGTATTACTTTTTTTACTTATAATTTTTGTTTGTTTACTGATACAAGAGCTTGATCGCTCAACTTATGTAGATTGAATTAGTCGATTATCGATCTAGCAAACGCACAAGAATCTTTTATTACATTCTACTGACATTATTTGCTATTTTTTTTTGTAATAAAATGTCTTCTCTAACATGAAGATTTGATAGTAGATATTCATGAGTGTACTTTCCGGTTGACCTGGTCGTCGATTGACTTTGAGAACAAGCTTTGGCTCTGTCTGTCTCTGTTGGAATCTGCTCTTTCCTTTGGATGTGTTGGAATGTGGCTCCGTTTGAAACAGAGGGGGGGCCCTACCTGTTGATTGCACTCCGACGATTAAGTCAGTACAAGGCTTATAGAAATAAGAAGTAAGTGAGTAGTTTCAGTCTTAGAAACAACGTACCTTCACTTGGGATCTCAAGTCCTTTTTTATAGACTACCTCTAGGTTACCTTTGGTAACAACCTTCTCTCACAAGAACCTTACATTGAGTGAAAGTATGTTTAATGGGAGAAGAGTCTGTTACAATGCACACAATCTTAACGCTGCAACTGCACAAAATCTTATCTCCTTGGAGTGCATAAAATCTTAACAGAATAACCACCAGGGTACCAACTCTTGTACCAACATCAGGGGTCCAATCTGTCCCTTGGAGGCATATAAGCCTCCACGTACCATGCATGCAATCTGCTCCCCTAAACCCTAGCGCTCTTGGGCTCGGGCCTATGGAGAATGTTTTACTTGTACTAGACCTGAATGCACTAAACGCATCCCTAGGCCCAATAACACTCTTCGCTAACTGACCAGGTCTTATACGCGAAGGAATTATAATAAGTATATGAATGAGAGTCAATACATGCATACTTGAGGCCCACTCATGTGGTCTGTCAGTCTTGACTCGACGACCGAGCTGACCTATCTAACATAGACGCTGATGTCCGACCACCTGAGCTCTACGTGCTCTGGTCCAATACAATGAGCATTATCTAATTCTACTTCTACTGTGGGAAAATTTACCAAAATGGTGCAATTCATTTTGAAAATTACACAAAGGGGCAAATGTAGAAAAAAAATTATAGAAATGAACATTTGTGAGTCAAAGTCGCCAATGGTGTAGGCAACATCAATTAAATTTATTAATCTGCCATTTTTTTTTTAATTAAAGTTGTCAACCAGATTGACAATTTCAGTTTAAATAAATTGTGAAGAAATTGGACACTGGATTGACAACTTCAGTATATTTTATCTAAATTAAAGTTGTCAATTCGGTTGTCAAGTTTAGTTGATTTTTTTAAAACAAATGATAATTAACATTTTTCAAAATAAAAATATATAGTTAAAAAAATATTTTATAAATAATACCAAAATTTAATTTTGTTTTATTTAAGAAAATGATACATAAAGTTGAAGAGTTAAAATGAATTTTTTTACAATAATTTTAAATAAATTGGGTTAAAAATGATTTGTGTGATAAATTAAAAATATTAACTATTTTTTAAATATTGTTAAAGTTAAAAATACACTTATAAAAAAATGGGATATGAATTATGTATAAATCTTTAGATTATATAATATATGAAAATATAAATTATATAATAAGTAAAAAGTAATAATATACATGTATTTATGCTAAAATAAATGTACTAAAAGATAAATTAAATTATTGAATATAAATTAAATATTAAAATATTTGATGAGAGCAACATTACAAATGATGATTCTACTGTCTAAATGGACAATTTCTTGTGTTGTGACCTTCATTGCGACAGTAAGAACATTTTTTTGGCTTGTCCTGAATTGGTTGATCTATTTCATTATGCAAACAAGTTGTAATTAATCGTCCCAAGTCTTTACATTGCATGTGGGGGTCAAGTATGAAATTTGACCCGGTATAAGTAGACCAATAATCACTACAACAAAATCACTAAATAGCAACCAAATTTAGAGACAAAAAATACTTAGTCAATGTATTGACTAAATTAGATACTATTTTAGAAACTAAAAATTTATTGGTATCTAAAGTGATTTTTATTATTAATAAAAATTTATAAAATGGTTTCTAAATTGGTATCTAAATTAGCTACCAAGGTTTTAGCTACTAATGTTTTAGTTTCTAAATTAGTCTATAAAAGACTAATAAAGACTAATTTAGAATATGAAGTAGTAAGTACCTAAAACATTGGTAGCTAATGGTTAGATACCAATTTAGAAACTATTTTACAATTTTTTATTAATAATAGAAACTACTTTAGATACCAATAATTTTTTTAGTTTATAAAATGGTCTCTATTTTAGTCAAATATTAACTAATTATTTTAGTCTCTAAAATTAGTTTCTATTTAATGATTTTCTTGTAGTGAATCCTCGTTTCGAATGGGATGAAGCTCAACTTGATATGCATTTATAATTGTGTGGAGGCTGTAAACTAGATCAATGAATATCGTCATTTGTAAATGACAAGAGGAACAAATGACAATAACATGACGACAAGGAAGTCAAAGAGCTTGGAAATGGCCACAACCACATCACCAATCATTTAATCTAACTTATATGACTAAGGACGTCGACCATGTTGGGGGGGGGGGGACTAATTCTTAGACATCAAATTCAAAATTTTTGCAATAAACATTTCACAAAACACATAGCCGAATCTTGTTGATTTTTTCTAAGTAAGGTTATGATATCTTCTAGATAATAATGACTTTCACCTAACATGATGTCTATTTTGAAATTTTGTTCAACAAACCATGTTTTTGTTTTCTCGAAAGTTGCCTTAACCAAAGCGAAAATTGGCAAGGAACGAGCTCCCTCAAGCATAGAGTTAATGCATTCTGCTAGATTTGTGGTCATATGACCATACCTCTTTCCCCCATCGTATGCTTGAGTCCATTTCTCTAACGGGTATGTGATATATCCAAGAAATGACTTGCTTGAACTCAGATCGTATAACTGATAGCTTTGCTTGTACAATGGGTTCTTTCATCTCATAAGCTATTATAAAGAAGTAAATGAAATTAGTTAAAGAGTAAAAGGTCGTAATTATCTATGAGGGAAGGTAAGGAATGTTATTACCCATGTTAATCAACTGTTGTTTGAGCTCGACATTTTTGAGTTTTTTTGTTGAAATTCGATGTGATTATGGCGTATGCAATACACATAAACAAGGTCGTCTCCTTCCCATCCAACTTCTTCAGATTATAATGCTGAAATTATACCAATTCCTCTATTAGTAATCATTCAGAAAAATGTTTGAGGTGTCATATATTATCACAATAATTGGAAGAAATAAATCAAAGCCTCTCGAGTCTCACCTTCAATAATCGTAAACGCAAATAGAAATATGTTCTGATTCCCATCTTAAGCAATTGCAATAAACAATGTTGCATGGTATCTTTCGGTTAGAAATGTCTTATCAACTTGTACAATGGGCTTGCAAAAATTGAAACCGTCGATACAAGACTTGAAAGACCAAAACACGTGATCCAACGTGTAACAAGATTTGTCTTGAATAACATGAACCATACAAGGAGAAGCAATATACTGCACAATTGTCCCTAGATTGCTTTCTTTTACTGCTTCCAACCATCTAGGAAGATCATTGTAGGACTGTTCCCGATCGCCAAATGCCATAGGAAAAGGTTTCTGTTTTCCCAACTAAGCTTTTCTATATGTGATAGTATAACCATGCAATTTTTTTTTTTTTTTTGTAATTAAGCTTTTAATTGGGACGGAAGAGTTTGGTTTAATTGAAGTCAACACCAATGGACGCAATATGGGTTGAGTCCAAGTTAACATGAATTATGTTTTGTTTATAAAATCCTTCATGTTAGGCATCACTATGCAACTTGATATCTCAGCTAGGCTGACACCTCAAGTAACAACAATCATCTGCCATCACATGAAAAAATTATTATTAAAAAAAAAATAAAAAAGAAAGAAAATACAAAAAAATATGGGGGGACTAGACTAAAACTCATATGTTAACAAAAATGATACATAGGTAGACTATACCTATTCATAAAGAATTCTAAGAACAGACTAGATGGAAGCCTATTATACCAATGAAATGATTGTCTATGAATAAATCCTAAATTAGCCAACTTATCACACATACATCCCCTTCACGAAAAATATGAGTAACCCTAAATCTGTTTTCCCACAATAATTAAGACAAGTATTCCATCGATTACGAAGCATCTATGGAACATTAGTCCTAGCAGTAAACGTAGCACAAACCAAGGCAGAATCACATTCAAGCCATACATTAGTAAGCCCCATCTTTTGAGAGCTTCCTCAATAGCATGTATATCTCCATAAAACATAGCAACCCTAATAGTCTCGGTGATTGACCATAGTGATGCTGTCCAACGGACTTGAGGTTGGAACTTTGGCGCCCACCGTGGGGCCAAAGAGGCTCCTTAGTTGAGGGGAATCCACTTTCCTAAGACCTTGACTGGGGGGCTTGTTCCCGTACGCCAATATAGTCCCACATCACTCAGGAGTCGAGGCCAATGACAATTTATATACTCCCTCCTCCCTCAACCCACTGAGGCGCCTTTTCAAGATAAAACCGTGACGGAGCACTGACCTCCAAAGCGGAAAATACCTCAGATGCAGTGATTGACCCTAGTGGTGCTATCCAATGGACTTGAGGGTGGAACTTTGGCGCCCACCGTGGGGTCGAAGAGGCTACTTAGCCCCTCAGCTAGGCGGAATCCGCTTCCCTTAGACCTCGACTGGGGGGCTTGTTCCCGTACGCCAATATAGTCCCACATCGCTCAGGAGTCGAGGCCAATGGCAGTTTATATACTCCCTCCTCCCTCAACCCACCGAGGCGGCTTTTCAGGACAAAGTCGTGACGGAGCACCGACCTCCAAAGCGGACAATACCTCAGATGCGATGATTGACCCTAGCGATGCTGTCCAACGGACTTGAGGTTGGAACAAGCATCATTGGATGTCTCTTTTTGTAATTACTTTTGAGTAGTCTTTTTAGTAGAACATAAAGGGAGGTGTAGATATAGATATAAGAGGTGTAAATGTACAAAGATAAGTCGCACCTTCCATGTGACATAAAAAGTAGGTGTAGGTGTAGTTTTAGGAGGTGCCAAAGAAAGAAATCAAGTCACACATCCCTTGTGACTTGATTAGGCGCCGAATTTGAATGGTCTTGTTTTTGAATTTTGCCTTTTCATTTTCAGCCCTCTTCTACTATAAAAAGAGGTGCCATGCTCTTGTAAATTCAGAATTGGAATTTTAAGAAAGATTACTCTACTCAAATTGAGAGAGAATTGTGTGAGATTTATTCTCCTTCATCTTGTTTCATCTTGTGAGTGTTTGGGAAGCTCCAAGTGGCGACATTCATGCACTTATCTTGGAACAATCACCTCCAAGTGGCGTGTTCTTCCCTTCCATGACTACAACCACATAAGTTCCTTCTTACTTCGTATCCATTTCCATTTTTGCACATTATTCTTCAATTCTATTCGGTCATTTGTGTTTTGTTTTTCATTCTATTCGGTAGTTTGTGTTCTTGTTTAATTCAATATGTTCAAATGTGTTTAGTTGCTATTTTTAATTGGTTAAGTATCTTGTTCTTGTCTTCTTTAAGTTTTTCGCATCCATATCTTGTTCTTTTGTTGTTATTTTGTGTTTTTGCTATTTGTTGTGTAAGGATATGACACTCATGTTCATGAGTTTGGTTCATCATTTGGAAGGCATTGAACTCCATTGATGTTTCCTTAAGCCTTCTTATCTTGATCTTAAAGTGTCACAAATTAATGAATCTCCAAATCAACTCACATCACAACTGTATTGGCTTCTCTGTACCGTGTGCTCGATCACAAAATAAACTTTAATAAGAATAATATTGGAGGTTGCATGCTACTTTTACAATATTAGTGAAACAAATTGACAGATAACTAAGGACACAACAAGCACTTCTCAAAAGGGTCAATCATCTCAAGACATAAGGCCAGGCCCCACCAAGCCTCGAGAAAGAATCAACAAAAGAAAAAGAAGTTATAAACCCGAATATCAAAAGTTCTTCCTTTTGGTCTTCTTAAAAAATAGAATATGTTTGTAAATAATTTGGGCTCACTTTAGGGGTCCAAATAACAAAGATAGGCTAGAATAAGGTGTCTTTAGTATAATAGGGGGTCTAGGTAGCATTTTAGCTTGTTCCTAGTCCTTTTGGAAGACATTTTGACCTAGTTTCTAGAAGAACAAGCCTAGGATGCGGGTTTGACTAAGTCAAACCTTAAGACTGCCCATTTTTTCCCTTTTCCCATTCTACCCCTTTAGCTTGTTCTCCAAGGCTCCTTCACCTATAAATAGGAGGCCTACCTAGTGTATTTTACAAGTTGAATGAAATAGAGTTACTCTGCACATTTTTGTGTGTGAATGATTAGTGAGGCTTGTCCTCTTAGTCTTAGTATTATCTTGTGAGTTTTTGAGAGCTCTCAAGTGGCGGCATCCTTCACTTATCTTGGAGTCATTTCACCATCCTAATGGCATGCAACCTTCACTTATCTTGGAGTCATTTCACCATCCTAATGGCATGCAACCTTTCTCAATTCCTTTTATCATAAGCTTCCTTTTCCTTCATCTTTTCCTTCCATTATCATTCCATTCTATTCATAAACATGTTCTTATTTTGCTTCATTATGTCTATTCGGTTTTTACATGTTGCTTTTGTTTTCCTTATGTAATTCCGCACCATATCTTGTCATCATCTTCACCATATAATTGTATTTTCCTTTTGCCTTTGTGAAATGAACCTTCACATCTACTTAACCACTTGGTTAAGTTAATGTCTAATGGGGATTTTCCTTAGGTTTTCACTCTTTAATTGTCTTAAAATCTTAATCATAAATCTAAAGTGTCACCTAAATGAACAATCCTAAAATGAACTCACATCATGTGGTTATCAGAGCTTAGGTTCTTTAGATTATTTTGCTTTGAGTCGATAGACACTTTACATTCTTTGCATTCAAGCACCTTTAATTTCTTGTCTTTAAATTCAAGTACCTTTAAATTCTTGTCTTTACATTCTTGCAATTTAATTTTTAGCCCTTTATTTTCCTTGCAATTTTCATTCAGCCATTTTATTTTCCATAGCTTTGTATCGCTTTTGGATTGTTATTTTTTTGGTCTTATTGTGTTCTTGCATTTTGCTTTGAGTCATATGTTCATTAGTGTTCTAGGTAGGGGTGGCCTGCTGAAAAAAATGCAGGGCGAGTCGCTTATTTCAACCCGTTGGCCCGCATAACCCTCATAACTTTAAAATGTATAATTTTTTTTTCTACACCTCCATATTTTCTTGTTGTAGCCTCATATTTTACATTCCGAAATTTTTAATAACATCTTACTACGCATGTTTCATGAAAATAATATTATGAGACCATTTACCTAAAGCATCTAAATAAAAAAATTCAAAATTTTTATTTAAAAAATTATTTTTTTAATAAATATTTCTTATGCGGGCTGGCTCGCAAGCCCGCAGGCCAACCCTTATGCGGGGTGGGCTAGAAAAATCAGCCCGCAAATTCTATGCAAGGCGGGCCAACCCAACCCGCTTTTTGCGGACCAAGTGTGGGGCGGGCCTATGCAGGGCGGGCCAGACCGCATTGCCACCCCTAGTTCTAGGAGTTCTTACTTTGATTCTATTTACTTTGCTTTTAATTTTTAAACTTTGAGAAGTAATTAGAAACTTGTTTTTAGTAGAAGTAGATTTAAAGTTCCAAATAAAATATTTCAAGTGTTTAATTATATTGAATTCCAAAATTTTTATGAAAATTGGAGTTATTGGAAATTATGCATGATTAAAACTATGTACATTTCATTTCCATAATTTTAAAAAAATACTAGTATAAAAAAAAGTGAAAATGCAAATTTGTGGTAACAATTACCAAAGAAAAACATTTTCCAAATTTAGGATTTAACTTGATTGGCAAATTGATGTCAACCATTATGGAATTTTTATCCTTTTGCTTTAGCAATTTCTAAAGAAAAAAAGTTTCATTGTTAAAATTTTAGTAAGTATCTTTGAGTCCTTTTTGTGTGCCTTTTTCTTGATTGTCTTTCTTCAAGTTTTGTCATAATTTCTTTCTTAAATTTGGTTTAGCTTTTCGTGCTTAAGCTTTTCTTGTTTGTCTTTTATTCCTTTTCCTTAAGTTTTGTCTAACCGACGAAAAAACAAATGCAAATATTTGGTAAATGAATTCAAATTATGAAGATGACACCCCATTTGTCATCCATGACAGTCTATCAGAGATGATTGTTGTAGGTAATCAAGTGAACTTACTTCTTCCATGGATTCTATCATCAAGACCTAATTACAAGCAAGTCTCATATGAGCTTGATCTTATTCGTCTTGAACGAAGTGATAACTATAATGAATGAAAGGATCCATTAAGCTATACAACATTCGTGCCTCAACTCGAATATTTACTTATGACTCTGTACATTCCAACATTACTCATAAGACAAGGTTCTTCCTCAAGCTAAATAGACAACACACCTACATACCTTTCTTTATGTATAAGGGAAAAGAATAGACATGAGTTGATGAAGACAATGCAGTTCCTGGTGGATTAGGGAATGTTGGAAAAATTAGAACAAATTCTCCCTCTTTGGTGTAGATACAAAATGGGCACTTGCGGAAGCAATAAACAAATAAAAGAAAATAGAGAAAAATAGAATAATGACACTGAGAATTTTTAACGTGGGAAAACCTTCTCAACTTGAGATAAAAAATCCACGAGACCTAGTCCAGAAAATGCCTTCACTATGAAAGTAGGATTACAATATTTGTTTCTTTCACTTTATGAGGATAACACTCAATCTCACCCAACAAGGATGGAATACAATGTCTCTCTAGCCTCTTACTATGATTTCTAATCTCACACTAAGGTGGATATCTAATTGCACGACTTGTAATTGTTGAGGATATTTAGCCATTTGTACGATTAAAGTCTCAATCTGTTGAGTCAGAATTTTATTTCGAGCTAAGAGTGCATCTGAATTATTCAACTTTAACAACCCCTTCTTCTGAATACCTTGTCTATCATGTTGGACTTGATAATTAGTTGACGTTAGTGCATCAATAATCCTTATCGCTTGTTCAACATCAACAACCATCATGGTGCCGCTAGTTGCGGCAACTAGTAACATCTTTGTGTCAGATCTGAGACCATTAAGGAATATTCTCAGTTGAGAAATATCTTCAAACCCATGATTTTGTCCTTTTCTCAGCATCATTTTGAATCTCTCTCATGTCTCACAAAAGGATTTATCCGCTCCTTGTCTGAACATAGAGATTTCAGACTTTGCTTTGATGTAGCGAGAGATTGGGAATTTTTTTTGTAGAAATTTCTCCTATACATCCTTCCAGCTAGTGAGGCTTTGATTTGGATGTGATTTGAGCCATTCTATAGCTTTTCTTGTCAATAAAAAAGGAAACAAGCGCATATAAAAATTTTCAATATCACCTGATTTAAAGCCCATTGTTCCCACCAATTCATAAATTGTACACAAATGTGAATATGGATCCTCATGATCTATTGTTGTTAATTGGTGGGTACTGATGAGACTAAGGAAAGCGGGTTTCATCTCCAAGGCCCTAGTGGTGGTAGGTATTGCAATACTAGAAAAATGCTTTGGCCCTTGATACATGACATAATCTCCAAGTGTCCTCGTAGGAGGTGGTGCTTGCTCTTCTGCCATGTTGCTTTCCTCCTGAAAAAATATTAGTCAGAAAATATAAGTAGTTGAGGATTCCTCTCTAGTGTTTCCTTGCCTCTCTTTTTGTCTTTGTCTTTCTTTTTCTTTTATCTACCCTTTCAATCTTTGCTTCAAACAATAATTGGTCTTTGGGAATTTGACGTCTCAATATCATATAAGACAGTTAATTCAAGGGCCAGCACAAGGATTCACTAGCACTAACAGACTATTTTTTTTTCTTTTTAATTTTTTTAAAAAATAGAAAATTAAATTCTAATTAAATAAATTAAAAAAAATAAAAAATAAATAGAAAAAATAAAAGAAAATAATTTCAAAATAAAGTTTAAAATAATAAAAGCAAATTGTACTGGCCAGACCTCAGACATCAACGTCAGACATCGGTGTCGGACATTGACATCGGACCTTTGTGGTTTGGTCGCATTAATGAGCCATGTAAGTAGGCTCCAGAAATAATAATGAGTTATCACCCGAATGTAAGAAGGACCTAAGTCACGGGAGAGTTCATGCATGTGGTGTGTATAGTACGTTCAGGTCTAGCACAAGTAAGTATCCCTTGGAGGCGCTAAGGCCCGTAAGGGTTAGGGTTTCCAAGGGGAGACTGCATGCATGGCACGTAAATACTTAGGGCACCCATAAAACAGATGGCCCCGCAGCGCCAGTGCATGAGTTAGTACCGTGGTGGCCATAATATTAAGATTTTGCACTCCAGAAGAGGAAAGTCCTATGTAGCGGTTGCGCTAAGATTGTGCAACGCGTCACAAGATGCCTCGCCAGTAACCCTAATTCCACTTAAGGAAAGATCCTCGTGGGACAGGGAGTTGACCTAGATACAACATATATAAAGGGTGGTAAGAACCCTAGAAAGGTACGCCGTTTCTAAGACTGAAACTGCTTTACATACTTATTGTTTCTTAGCCAGTACTAACTTGATCGTCGGAGTGCAATCAACAGGTAGGACTCCCTATGTTTCAACGGAACCACTCCCGATCACCGAGGAGAGAGCAGAAGTCATTAGAAATAGGAGGAGCCACCATCTGTCTTTAAAGTCAACGACGGCTGAGTCAACCGACGAGAACACAAATTACAAGAAAATAAAAAGAAATTGTAATATAATAAAGTAAACAAAATAAAATATTTTTTAAATAAAGCAAAATAAAAACAGTAACAAATATAAACACCATAAAGAAATATAAGCAAAAATTTAGAACTATTAGCAAAAGTAAAAACAGTTACAATATTCAAAATATTTAGAAATTTATAGTAAAAAATTAAAGTTCACCGGCAATGGCACTAAAAACTTGATGACTTTTTTACAGAAAGTGCATCGTGTTATTAGAAATAATAATGTGTCCCTAGGGATGAATATCAAACTCACAAGGAACAGTTGAATTGTCAAGTAAAATATTCACTAAATATATAACAAAATAAAAGTGTGTTGAAAGTTGTTGTGATGACAATGATTAATAAGAAAACACGTCAAAGAATTTATTGCTTCAATTGGAAAAATAGGGATTGGTTTTCATCTTTCTCACTCTTTTGTATTTTGATTAACATGGTAATATTAGGCCCTTAAATTGATATTGATGTTCGTATAAAAATCATTTATATTGATTTCTGGCATATAAAATTATTAAGATGCTTCCTAAATATCGATTTCTCGCATATTTATAAAAACAACTTATTATTAAGATCATAAGTTTATAGCGATTAACATTAAAAGTCTATTCCTAGCACTCAAATATGTTAAGTATTACCATTTAGGTAAGAACCCTAGAAGTACTTTCCAGTCAAATTTAAGATTCTAGGTCAAGAATTAGAAGCAAAACAATAATACCAATAATCAATCAAAAATAGAATATTAGGTTCAGATATCGCCTTAATACATAAGAGTTTGAACAAATTACTCCCAATCCCAAAGGGTAGAATTACCCACTCATGATTGTTAGAATTGAATGCCTTAAACAAGAGGGGGGTGAATTGTTTTCAAATGCTTTTCGCAAAGTTTGAAGGTATGAAGAAAGTCAAAGAAGAATCATAGCCAAAGGAATGAAATAACACAAGATAGAAAACAGTTTTAGTTGAATTCCAGAAATTCAATCGGTTGTTTCTGCAATTCAACTGGTTGTTTTTATCAGCAGAGTGTAAAAACAACTAAAAACAAATATAAAAGAGTTAAGGGAGAGAAAGAATCACACAAGCAATTTTATACTGGTCCACTTTTATACCAAGAGCTACATCCAGTTCCCAGAAACCTCTGGGTATCCACTAAGTAATCAAAAACCAGATTACAAACACACAACCACCAAAGATGTGATCTTGATCCCCTCAAGAACACACACTTTCGTTGGCACACCACAGACCAAAACACCTTCTGACACTGTGAACACCAGTACTTACAGAATTACAGATGAAGATAGAAAATATGATTGATCACACCTGGTACAAATAAACTCAAAGTACACAAGTCCTACTTCACTCTTAGAGAAATATCCAAAGCCTTAAGCAATCTTGGAGAAAACTTGATTTAACAAACTGATCTTAAAAGTTAATGCTAGGAGCATAAAACAGAACATTTATACTCCAATTAGAAGTTGAAATAATTTATTATAAACGCCAAATCAGTTTCAAATTATTTAAAGCAGATTTAACCAACTTAATAGAATTTTGTTTAGACAGTTAAAAAAACAGTCGGTTGTTTTGTCGAGATAACCGATTGAATTGGTTTGACAGCAAAGTCAACCAAATTCAAATCTTCCAAAATGAGTTTTAAAAACCTTAAGTATTAAACAACCGATTGAAATGATAAAACAATTGGTTGTTTTTTTTTTCTTCTTCATAAAACACTTTTTTTTTGAAAAATATTTGAATTAAACCAGCTTTGGATTCAAACTAAGAGTGAATTAACAAATTCAAATTACCCCAGAACACACCCAACTAAGCTACAATCAGCCTTCAAGCAATCCATGGAGATTTGGAGTCATCAAAGCTCATCTTTAACAATCTCCCTCTATTTGATGAAGACAAATCCCTGGTTTGCTTTGTTGAGATCTGTTTGAATTTAAAGGTACTTGCAAAATAATCAAAACAGTAGTACTAGAGAATAATTTCATTCAGAATCTCTTACTCTATTGAACCAGTTTTCACTATGTGATTTCCACAAAGAAAATCAACAAAACCAGTGTGAAAAACTAGTGTAAGTAATAGTAAAATTCAAAGTTTCCTGCACAACTATATATCAACACAAAACCAGTTTCAAACAACAATAAACCAACATATTTTCTCCCTATTTGTCTTCACAAATAGAGTAAAAGAGTATAAAAATAGTTTGACAATATCAAATTTAAGAAAGGTTTTTAGAATCAACAATTCCCAATTCATTTCTTAAGAGAAAGAACCTGTTCTTTGGCAAAGGCTTGGTGAAAATGTCTTCCAGTTTCTTTTCTGTTTCAATGAATTTCACTTCATAATCGCCATTACTTACATGATACCGAATAAAGTGATGTCGGATCTCAATGTGCTTTGTTCTGGAGTGATGAATCTGATTTTTGGTGAGATTTATAGCATTTGTATTATCACACAGCAAATGCACCTTGCTAACTTGCAGTCCAAAATCTTCCAACTGCTGTTTGATCCAAAGAATTTGTGCACAACAACAATGTACTCAACTTCTGTAGTTGACAAGGCCACACAAGCTTGCTTTTTGCTGTGCCAAGATATAAGACTTGAGCCAAGTAGATGACAAGTCCTACTTGTGCTCTTTTTATCCAATTTACATCTTGCAAAATCAGAATCAGAATATCCAACTAAATGTATAAGACAGTGTGAAGGATACCATAAAGCCACAAATTTTGTTCCTTTTAGATATTTCAAGATTCTCTTGGCAGCTTTAAAATGAGATTCCCTTGGACTAGATTGAAATCTTGCACAAAGATAAACCACAAACATGATATCAAGCCTACTTGCAGTGAGATAAAGTAAGTTGCCTATCAACCCTCTGTATTTAGTTTGGTCCACTGTTGTTTCAGCCTCATCAACACTCATGTAGCAGCTTGTAGACATAGGTGTTGTTGTAGCTTTACACTTTTCCATCTTAAACTTTTTGAGAATATCTTTGCAATACTTAGATTGACATAGAACAATGCCATCCTTAGTTTGCTTGACTTGCAATCCCAAGAAGAAAGATAACTCACCCATCATTGACATCTCAAACTCCTCTTGCATAGCTGCCACAAACTCTTTACACAAGCTATCATTAGTAGCACCAAAAATAATATCATCAACATATATTTGTACTAAAATAATAGTAGAATTAGACTTCTTAATGAAAAGAGTCTTATCAATTTTCCCTCGTTCATACCCATGAGACAAGGGGAAATTGCTAAGCCTCTCATACCATTATCTAGGAGGTTGTTTCAGCCAATATAAAGCCTTTTTCAGCTTATACACATGATAGGGAAGCAAATGATCCTCAAATCCAGGTGGTTGTGATACATATACCTCTTCATTTATGATTCCATTCAAGAAGGCACTCTTAACATCCATTTGAAATAATTTGAACCCACTCATACATGCAAAGGCAAGCAACAACCTTACAGCCTCCAATCTGGCTACTAGAGCAAATGTTTCATCATAGTCAATCCTCTCTTCTTGGTTGTACCCTTTTGCAAATAGTCTAGCTTTGTTCCCTGTGATCACTCAAGATTTGTCTATCTTGTTCCTGAATACCCACTTGGTTCCAATGATGTTCATCTAATCTGATTTAGGAACCAAAGTCCACACATCATTTCTGGTAAATTGGTTAAGCTCCTCATGCATAACAACAATCCAACTTTCATCCTTAAGAGCTTCACCAATTGTCTTAGGCTCAACTTGAGAGACAAAGGCCATGTGCTTGTAGTAGTTTGAGACAATTATTCTGGTAGACACACATTTCTGAATTTGTTCAATAATGTTTTCCACAGAAAGATTCCTAGGAATTCTCCATTATTGGGGTAATTCATCCTGCTACAGAAACTCATCCGGTTGTTTCGCAAAAACAGTCGATTATTTTTTTGGACAATTCTCCAGATTTTTCAAGGTAGTGATCTGTTCATCTTCCTCTGCAAGATTTCTTTGATATTCTTTTTCTGCATGGTTAGTTTCATAAAAAATAACATGTATAGACTCTTCTACAGTCATGAGTCTTTTATTATATATTCTATAAGCATGACTAGATAAGGAATAACCAAAAAAAAAACAAAATACCAACATCAGCTTTCTCATCAAACTTTCTAAGACTTTCCTTACCATTATTCAAAACATAGCATTTGCATCTGAATACCTTTATATGACTAATATTTGGTTTCCTACCATTGAATAACTCATATGGAGTCTTTTTCAAGATAGACTTTATGAGAACCCTGTTCATGACGTAACAAGCAGTGCTGTCAAGATCCGCCCAAAAGTACTTGGGCAAGGAAGATTTACTCAACATGGTCCTTGCAAGCTCTTCAAGAGACCTGTTCTTCCTTTCAACAACTCCATTTTGTTGAGGAGTTCTTGGAGCAGAGAAGTTGTGGAGGATTTTAAGCTTTTCACAAAATGAACTAAATATTTCATTTTGAAAATCTCTACCATGATCAGTTCGGATAGAACAAATGTTGCTGCAGCTGGTGTTTTGCAACCTCTTAACAAGCTTCTTGGAGGCAACAAAAGTATCACTCTTTGATTCTAGAAAGAGTGTCCAAGTAAACATGGAAAAGTCATCAACAACAGCAAAAGCATAGTAGTTTCCCAAGGCTCATAGTTCTTGAAGGACCAAAAAGATCCATGTGAAGCAGATCAAAGGGCTTTGAAGTGGAAACCATATTTTTTCAATTTAAAAGAGTGTTTAATTTGTTTTCCCTTTGACAAGATTCACAAATATGATCTTTCTCAAACTTGAGCTTGGGTAATCCTACAACAAGATCTTTAGAAATAAGTTTATTTAAATATAACATGTGAATA
This sequence comes from Phaseolus vulgaris, assembly GCF_000499845.2. Taxonomy (NCBI): domain Eukaryota; kingdom Viridiplantae; phylum Streptophyta; class Magnoliopsida; order Fabales; family Fabaceae; genus Phaseolus; species Phaseolus vulgaris. The sequence goes on from NC_023752.2 coordinate 27,781,221, forward strand.
TGAGCTATTCTTCTATGCCATGACCATGATTTCTCATATTTGGTTAAAAGACAACCAATGGAAGAAGGATGTGAGATACCAAGTAAGTAAACATTGTTGATTCTTTTACCAATCAACAATACTTTATGTGAATTTGGAAGACGAATCTCGTAGGTGCTAGATTTGAAGGTTACTTGATAACCTTGATCACATAGCTAGCTAATGCTCAGTAAACTATGCTTCAATCCTTCTATATAGAACATCATGAATTAGGAAGTTGCTCTTGTCACCAATGGTGCCTCTCCCAAGAATCTTTCCTTTATTGTGGTCCCCATAGGTTACATGCCCTTCTTGCTTTAGATTAAGATTGATAAACTTGGATTTCTCCCCTATCATACATATGCTTGGAGCATCCGCTGTTAAGATACCACATGTGTTGTTTTTTCTATTAAGGGATCCTACATAAGACAAAAATAAGCAACAAGATTTGGTCCCCTTACAAATATGGGTCCATGATCATTAATTCCATTTCATAACACCTTTAGGAACAAAAAATTTCCTAATTTTGCAGTACCTAACAGAATGGCCTCTTTTCATACAATAGAAGCAAGTAACAACCGGTTGTTTCGATTTTTCAACCGGTTGAAATTTTATGACAGTTGAATAAGGCTTTGAAACACCATTCTTCTTACTCTGTGGATTAAAGCCCACCCCAGATTTCCCAAAAACATAATTTTGAGATGCTAGGACAGTTTCAAAGTTTGATTTTCCTTTTGAAAGCATATCCCCAATTTTCACAAGATAGTGAATCTTCATTTCAAGAGATTCACAATTTTTACAAACATTTGAGTCATTCTCGTAAGAAGATCTTTTGTAAGACTGTTCCAGATTTTCAAAATCATTTTTCAATCTTTCCAGTTCTTCTTCCAAGACTTTAACTCTCTTTTCCAGCCAGTTATTCAACCCTCTTAACCTATTGTTTGAAAGAGCCAATTTGTTAGCGTTTTCATGTGTTTTTTTAAAAACATTGAGAAGTTGAATATAATTTTCACTATCAATAGAAGAGCTGGAACTTACACTACTTGCGTCACTTTCTTGCCTTGCCATTAAATACAAATTTGCTTCTTCTTCTTCACTTGAAGAGGAGCTTGAGGAGTTATCATTGTAAATTCTTCTTGATTTTCCTTTCTTCTCATGCTTCTTGAAGTCTTTCCTCTCTTTGTTAGGACATTCAGTTTTAATATGACCTTGTTCACCACATCCAAAAACAAGTATATTTGTTAGAATTAAACTTGATAGATTTCTTGCTGTCATACCTGTTAGATAGGTGATTCTTGTTATTTCTCTTCTTGAGGAACTTGTTGAATTTCTTGAACAACAAGCAAAATGTTTCCTCATCATTTTCATCACTTGAGTTTTGACAACTTTTGTTCCCAACAACATTCAGTGCAATTGTTTTGACACGTTTGTCCTCATTTTCTCGAAGGTTCAGCCTATCCATCTCCAACTCGTGCTCTCTTAGCTTTCCAAACAATGAGGCAATGTTCATGGAGGTGAGATCCGTCGATTTAGATTTGGAAGTGACTTTGGGCTGCCATGACTTATCAAGGCACTTGAGAACTTTGATGTTAAGTTCTTCTTTATCAAAAGTTTTCCTAAGACTCATAAGATGATTTACTATGTGAGTAAACCGTTTTTGTACTTCAACAATGGTTTCACCCTTCTGCATTCTAAACATCTCATACTCTTGTATGAGAGTATGCTTTCTTGCCCTTTTCACATCATTTTTCCCTTCATGAGTCACCTCAAGAGTGTCCCACATTTCCTTTGCAGACTCACATTGAGATATCCTGAAAAACTCACCAGAACTTAAAGCAAATGTGATAATGTTCTTAGTAATGCAATCATATTGAGCTTTCTTACTTTCTTCCTCAGTCCATTGGGACCAAGGTTTTTTAGAAATAACTTTTTCATTTTCAACCATGGGAATAAAAGGTCCATTTTTAATTGCATTTCAAATACCTTTGTCAATAGATTCAACAAGGATTTTCATTCGTACCTTCCAAAATTGGTAATTCACACCAAAAAACAATGGTGGTCTATTTATAGAAGCACCTTCCCCAAAAGGTAGTTTATCAGCCATCAATTCAGAATTTTTTGATCAACTTGAATATCTTTCAAGAACCTAGCTCTTGATGCCAATTGTTAGAATTGAAGGCCTTAAACAAGAGAGGGGTGAATTGTTTTCAAACATTTTTCACAAAGTTTGAAGGTAAAAAGAAAGTCAAAGAAGAATCACAACCAAAGGAATGAAAGAACAGTTTTAGTTGAATTCCAGAAATTTAACCGGTTGTTTTTATCAGTAGAGTATAAAAACAACTAAAACTAGATATAAAAGAGTTAAGGGAGAGAAAGAATCCCACAAACAATTTTATACTGGTTCACTCTTATACCAAGAGCTACATCCAGTTCTCAAAAACCTCTGGGTATCCACTAAGTAATCAAAAACCAGATTACAAACACAACCACCAAAGAAGTGATCTTGATCCCCTCAAGAACACACACTTCCTTTGGCACACCACAATCACAACACAGATCAGAACACCCTCTAACTTTGTAAAAACCAACTCTTACAGAATTATAGATTAAGAAAGAAAATAGGATTGATCACACCTGGTACAAATCAAATCAAAGTAGACAACAAATCCTACTTCACTCTTTAGAGAAATATCCAAAGCCTTAAGCAATCTTGGAGAAAACTTTATTTCACAAACTGATCTTAAAATTTAATGCTAGGGCGTAAAATAAAACATTTACACTCCAATTAGCAGTTGAAAACATTTATTATAAAAGCCAAATCAGTTTCAAATCATTTAAATCATATTTAACCAACTTAACAGAATTCTGTTAAGACAGTTAAAAAAACAGTCGGTTGTTTTGTCGAAATAACCCATTGAATTGGTTTGACAACAAAGTCAACCAAATTCAAATATGCCAAAACCAGTTTAAAAAACCTTAAGTATGAAACAACCGATTGAAACGATAAAACAACTGGTTGTTTTTCTGCTTCTTCATAAAACACTCTTTTTAAAAATTTGAATTAAACCAGCTTTGGATTCAAACTACGAGTGAATTAACAAATTCAAACTACCCCTGAACACACCCAACTAAGCTACTATCAGCCTTCAGGAAATTCATGGAGATTTGGAGTCATCAAAGGCTTCAAGCTCTCCTTTAGAAAAGGCTTGGTGTAAATGTCTGCCAGTTTCTTTTCTGTTTCAATGAATTTCACTTCACAATCTCCATTACTGACATGATCCTGAATAAAGTGAGTCATCAGAATCCAAACGTAGGTCATGGTTACCCGCCACCAGGTCTCCACTGTCGCCGAGAGCAATAAAGAACCATTAGCAATTAAAGGCTCTTAAATAAAGCTCATCAATAAGGTAACCGAGAAAGGGAAGGAGGTAGAGGAGCAAAAGATCCTTTACTTGATGGCATTCCTATGAGCTCTTCTTTGATTTTGATGATGATGGTTGTGGAAGCTTAGTGGAGGAGAGTGGAACAAGGCCTTCCTAGGAAGTGTGGGTGCCTTGAAGGTGCATGAGGAGTAGTGAAGGTTGGAGTGGTTCGGCCATCTCCATTTGAGGGTGAAGATTGAAGACTAAAAACCTAATTCTAGAGAGAATTTGGCAAGGGAGTAATTTGAATGGTACTTGAGCAGCATTTCATTACTCAAAATAGTCTTGAAAAGACAAGGTGTTGGCTTCTCCTTTTATAGGCTAAGGAGGACCATAATGCAACCCTAATGCTAAGCAAAAAGAAATGCAAATTACATCACATGGCACATGGCCGACCTAGTGGGGAATCCTTCTAGAATGTGACCAAATCTTTAGCAAATCTAAGTCAAGTCTCATGGAATCAAGTTTATGCTATTTACACCACAACTAATACCAAGCTACCCTTAATGGGCCTTCATGTAGCATATACAAATCTTCATGGATTTGCTTGGCCTAGACGCTCTTGGTTTGGCTTTGGATGCTCATGTCTTGGCTCTTGTCTTTTTATGTGAGGTTGTGCTTGGCCCTCTTCCATCATTACTTCTATCACGTTTCTTAGAAAAAGATAGAGTCACGATGGGAGGTAATTTTATTACTCCTCCACGAGAGCATTGGTGGTGTAGGTTGTGTGAAGTGGTGAAATTAAGTATGCAGCCCTATTGGAAAAAAAATAAGGAATGGAACCCCTACATTTTGGGAACAATAGTACGTTCAGGTTAGCTATAAATTTAGTGTGTCATTCTATATCTGATGGTGATATTATTAATTACAATAGACGTTTTTGGAATTCTGTAGATATAGTTGAACCAATCACATTATGGGAGCTAAGCAAATAAATAGGAATAACATGTGGAGATGAGGAGGAGGTAATTAAAGAGTTAAAGCATATGGAACAGAGGAATATAGAGGTTATGAAAAGGGGCGAAGAGGGTAACAAAAATCGATTTTTATGATAATTATAAGTTTGAACATTAGAGGGTAAGGAGGTGTCACTAAAACGAGATATTTGAGACAAATAATTTCCAAAAAAGGAGCATGAATAATGGGTATACAAGAAACAAAAACAATTTCTTTATTGAATGCTAGATGATTTTCTATGTGGGGGGTAGTAACAGAGGATGGCTACATAATGAAGGCATAAATAAGGCTGGGAGTATGCTAACCATATGGCATAAAGAAGCTTTTGTTGAATCAAGTGTGTTCAAGCTTTGAAGAATCCAAACCCTTTGAAGTTTGATGGAAGGCTGGATGTGCTTGTTGTTGCTGAGGTGTTTTAGAATAGGATATGGGGTAGATTATATGTGTAAATCCACTCTTGATTGAATCCAAAGCTTAAACATTCTTAAACCTTTTAATTGAAAGTGTTTTTCAAACTAAGTGAAAAACAACCTGTTGTTTTGTCGAAACAACCGATTGTTTTATACTTAGGTGTTTTTAGAAAGGCTAAAAACTGTTTTTGATGGTTGACTTGCTGTCAAACCAAAACAACCGATTGATTCGAGTATTCAACCGATTGTTTGTTTTGGGACGATAACAGAAAACTGTTTTGTGCTTTGATTGAGCATTAAATGATTTTATAACTGATTACGCTCCAGTTTTAAATGCTTTGACCAGTCTTTGAAAGCAATAAATAGTTTGTTCAGATTATGTAACAAACAAGAACTGAGATTTAATCAAAGAAAAACATATTTGAGTTTTTCACTGATTTTTCTTTTGAAGAGTTGAAGTTTGCTTTGAGATTGCTTTGATCAAGAGAGTGTGGAATAGGATTTTCATCTTGTATTGATTTCAGATCTTTCTGTAACAAGTGTAATCCTTTTTGTACTTTGAAGAAACTCTGTGTGTGAAGCTGAGAACTGTTGTGTGCTCTTGAGGTTGTCAAGATCAGCATTCTTAGTGGTGTTTGTGCTGAGCCAAAGGAAGTGTGTATCTTGAGGGGATCAAGGTCACTTCTTTGATGTTGTTGTAAGTAATCTAGGGTTGATTGCTTAGTGGATTCCCCAGTAGTTTCTGGGAAGACTGGATGTAGCTCTTGGTTTAAAAGTGAACCAGTATAAACCTCTGTGTGCATTCTCTTTATCCCTTGAACTCTTTAATTTCAGTTTATATTTGTGAACTGGTATAAACAACTGATTGTTTCTGCAAAACAACCGATTGTTTTTCTGGTGCTGTGCTAAATTGCTTTGTGTTTTTTGGCAAACTGAATTCTGAATCAAGTTTTCTTAAAGGAATTTCATTCTAGACTTAAAAGTTTGCGAAAACCCTCTTTAAACCATTCACCCCCCTCTAGTTTAAAGCCATACATTTTAACAATTGGAATCAAGAGCTTGGTACTTGAAAGATACTCAAGTTTGATCCGAAAATCTTTTTAAATGGTTGGAAAACTATCTTTTGAGGAAGGTGCTTAAATTTACAAACCACCTTTATTCTGTGGTTTGAATTATAAGTATTGGGAGGATATAATGAAAATCTTTGTTGAATCCATTGATCAAGGAATTTGGGATTCAATCGAAAATGACCCTTTCATTCCAAAGCTTAAAAAGAATGGATCTTTTATTGCAAAACCTTGGTCCCAATGGACCAATGAAGAATGTAAGATGGCCAAGCTTGATTGTACTGCTCAAAACATAATAGCTTCTGCACTAGATACTAATGAGTTTTTCAGGATATCAAAATGCAAATCTACTAAAGAGATGTGGGACACACTCAAAGCTACTCATGGGAACACCAATGAATTAAAGGAAGTAAGGTCAAGAAGTCAAGCACGAAGGAAAAAGAGGCAAAACAGAAAAAGCCTCAACCTCTACTTCATGGCCAAAAAGGAAGATGACTCAAGTAGTGTAAGTTCCTCTAACTCCTCAAATTCTGAGAATTATAGTCAATTGCTTCAAGCTTTTCAACAAACACATGAAGAAGCTAACCGATTGGCCCTCTTGAACAACAGGTTAAAGGGAATGAATAGCTGGCTTGAAAACAGAGTCAAAACACTAGAAGAGGAATTGGAAAATTCAAAAACAGATTTTGAAAACCTTGAAATTGTTTACAAAAACTCTTCTTGCAAGTGTGATACTCTTATTTGTGAAAATTGCGAAAATCTTGAAAAGAAAGTTCATTATCTTGTTAAAACTGTGGATAAGCTTTCTAAAGGTCAATCCAACTTTGAGAATGTCTTGGCATCTCAAAACTGTGTTTTTGGAAAAGTTGGATTGGGTTTTAACCCACAGAACAAGCAAGATAGATTTTGAAAGTCATTTTCGAAACTGTCAGAAAAACAACCGATTGATCTGACGAAACAATTGGGTTTTAACCCACAGAACAAGCAAGATAGATTTTGAAAGTCATTTTCGAAACTGCCAGAAAAACAACCGATTGATCTGACGAAACTGTTGGGTTATGGTATCCTTCTCACTCTCCCATTCATTTAATTGGCTATTCAGATTCTGATTTTGCAGGATGCAAGCTAGACAGGAAAAACACAAGTGGCACTTGCCACCTTCTTGGTTCAAGCCTCATCTCATGGCATAACAAGAAGCAAGCTTGTGTGGCTCTCTCTACTGCCGAGGCTAAGTACATAGCTGCTGGAATCTGTTGTGCACAAATCCAATGGCTCAAACAGCAACTTGCAGACTTTGGATTGCAAATCAGCAAGGTCCCTTTGATGTGTGACAATACAAGTGCTATCAATCTTACCAAAAATCAGATTCAACACTCAAGAACTAAGCATATTGAGATACGCCATCATTTCATCAGGGATCATGTGAGCAATGGGGACTGTGAAGTGAAGTTTGTCGAGACAAAACTGCAGCTAGCTGATATCTTCACAAAACCACTACCAAAAGAGAGGTTCTTCTTTTTGCGAAATGAGTTAGGTATCCTTGACCTTCAAAATCTTTCCTAAATCTGTTTTAAATAACTGTTAGAGTCTATTTGTGAAGACAAATAGGGGGAGAATTGATTGGTTCTTGTGTATCCTTCTCTGAATGTGTTTAAATCTGCTGGAATCTTTGATATCAAAACTGTTTCTGCTTCTGTTGATAGAAACAACCGATCGTTTCGTGTAAACAATCGATTGTTTGTCTGAAATATTGTTTTCAACATGTGAAAATCTAACATGCTGCTGTAGGAAACATTGGATTGTATATATGCTGTTTTTACAGGAAATGCTTCAGATTCAATCAAATCCAACACAAGCAACCAGGGATCTGTCTTCATCAAATAGGGGGAGATTGTTGAATCAAGTGTGTTCAAGCTTTAAAGAATCCAAACCCTTTGAAGTTTGATGGAAGGCTGGATGTGCTTGCTGTTGCTGAGGTGTTTTAGAATAGGATCAGGGGTAGATTATCTGTGTAAATCCACTCTTGATTGAATCCAAAGTTTAAGCATTCTTAAACCTTTTAGCTCTGGGTTTAGAGTGAACCAATATAAATCTCTGTGTGCATTTTCTCTACCCCTTAACTCTTTAAATTTAGTTTTTATATTTGTAAACTGGTATAAACAACCGATTGTTTCTGCGAAACAACTGATTGTTTTTCTGGTGCTGTGCTTTTTGCTTTGTATTTTGAAAAACTGATTTCTTAATCTAGATATTCTCGAAGTAATTTCATTCAAGGCTTAAAAGTTTGTGAAAACCATCTTTAAACCATTCACCCCCCTCTAGTTTAAAGCCATACGTTCTAACAAATTAAACATTGGTTTGGAAAATTATTTATCCTTACCATAATCAAGTTATTAATGACTAGATGAAACTAAGAAATAACTCCTGAGGTGTGAAATTATAGAAGGTCCCCTTTCGGATCAAAACATTCAATCGAATTAAGTATGATTGTATGTGTGATAGCATCTATTGTACCATGAATATCAATGAACATTATTATTGGAATTGCCCAGGATACCCTTTTTTAACTTCTAGAATCTATTTCTTAGTTCAACTCTTACCTTACTAACCGCAATAAAAAAATTAGTAGATAATCTTCGTCCAAAATGGCAATAGAATAGGGTTATGAACTTATAATCCAAAATTTGATGATCAAGTCGATTCAATGATTCTAAGTTCATTCTATATCGGATCCAATCAAAATGGGTTTACATATGTTAGATTTATTATTGTTGAGAGAGAAAAGTTGATTGAGAGTATGATACAAAAATGCTTTAGAAAAATATGAAATCATATGTAAAATCATATAATGGCATAATTAAGAACTAAGTCTAGTAATATTAGATTTATTATTGTTGAGAGATAAAAGTTGATTGAGAGTGTGGTACATAAATGCTCTAGAAAATATATGAAATCATATAATGGCATAATTAAGAACTAAGTCTAGTAAAATCACTAGATGTCAAAGACCTATTATTCATGCAATGAAGATTGTTTTACGTGGTACAACATCTATCTTGCTTAATATGAGGTCAATGACATACGTTAATAGAAGCTAAATCTATGAGTTTGTTCTTCAATGCATTGGGGAACTGTATTAATGCACTTATAGGAAATATTGCACATGTGTCATCTCGTGACTCAAAACTTACTACATTATTATGTGCTTCATTTGGAAAATGTCAACTTCTTTTGGAGGTCATATTCAGTAAGTATAAGAATTCATGTTTTCTTTTTGTTCATTTCTTTTATTACTATTATATTTAAATTAAAAATTTCAATTATTGCATGGTATGTCCTAAATGGTTGCTTGTAAAAACACACTCGTATCTTGAATTAGTCACATCTTCCTTCATAAGAAAATGGAAAAAAGGTCCAATAACTAAAGAACAATTATGTTATATATTCAATTTGCATTTATAGAACATGTGGTGAAGTTTGGGACACTTTCGGTATTGTAATAATCTAACAATTAAGAATAAATTATTCATTCACACTCACTCTTAATGTATGTATTACGTACTTTGTGGATAAATCTTTAAAATGACCTTTTGCTTCATTTATAAGAAGTAATATCTTTTAAATCACAATGGACATCCACTACAAGAAAATCATGAAATAGAAACTAATTTTTAGAGACCAAAATAATTAGTTACAATAGGAACTAAAATAGAGACCATTTTAGAAACTAAAATAAAATGGTTTCTAAATTAGTTTCTATTATTTTCTATTATTGTTAAATAGTTTCTAAATTAGTATCTAATTAGCAACTAAGGTTTTAACTACCAATTATTTAGTTTCTAAATTTGGTAGCAAAAACCTTGGTTGCTAATTAGATACCAATTTAGAAACTATTTAACAATAATAGAAATTAATTTAGAAACCAAATTTCTTTTTAGTTTCTAAATGGTCTCTAATTTAGTTACTATTGCAACTAATTATTTTGGTTTCTACAAATTGGTTTCTATTTCATGATTTTCTTGTAGTGATCAAAGGGAAATCTCCAATTCAAAATAATTTTTTCCTTTATCCATTACAGATACTATGAGATTAAAATTTATTTAAGTTACCAATCAAAGGTTTTATCCCACTTTTTATTTTCTTAAGATTAGTTTCAGATTTTATGACAATAATTGCTTCTTTATTTTTAAATACATCCATTAAACTTTACATTAATTACTTCATGTTAAAATTATATCCCTAAATTTATATTTTATATAACATTTACAAAATTTAAAATGCATATCTTTTATTTATTTACTCAATTATTATTTTTTTTATATTTTTCAATTCTTTCTAATTTTTTTATAATAATTTATTTAAATAATTTTAATATTAAATACCTAATCAAATATATAAATTTAATTTAATTAACTTATATGAAAATTTAAATTTCATTCCAAAATAAATTATTCAAAACTAAAATATTTATTATAATATTAAAAATTTATTAAATTCAAAATAAATAAATCTATACACATAATAAAATTATGCATACAATAAATTATTCAAAATTAAAATATATATTATAATATTATAAATTTAAAATAAATATATCTTTTCAAAAAATAAAAAAAAATTAATAAACGCACCAATTAAATATATTTTTTTTTTTACATTATCATCGATCAAGCCAGAGACCCAACCCTAATTATGTTAAAATCCAATATTATTATTATTTTTACATTTTTCGTGCCTCCTTTATGTGTCGGATTGCTCACATAATATCTTCTTTACATCATCGATGTTTGGGTTTAACCGACGTAAGTATTATGCGGTTAATATGCATTTTCTTGTAGTATATTTATATACCTTTGCTATAAACTGGTAATTTATCTCTTTCATTTTTTTTTATCTCTTCTTAGAACTTTGTGTAATTCTTAAGTCTACAAGTGAAACAATGACTCAATATTGGTAACAGTATAAATCATTGTGAATTATTCAATTTTTAGACTCTATCCTATATTTTAACATGTGGGTCTATCTTGTGCTATAGGTTGATGAATTGTCATGATTTTAATGACATTCTCAAACTCAATTCTCCTCTTCATAGTTTGTTTTAGCCTAATGCCACTATCACCTCGTTATGTCGTCGTCACTTACCCCTGTTGCCATGTACAAGTAGGAATCTTTCCATTATAATTGTTTCATTTACGCCATAGTTATATATGGATTAGTAATAAATTGATTTTTAATAGATATGTTAAGCATTCATATTTTAATGATTTTAGTGTAAATTCTTTGTTATTGTTTTGTAAATAATTGTAGAAGTTATATTATTCACTTTTCTTTCAAAGGATTAAATTAACAAAAAAAAATCTTTTTTGATTGTTCATTGTAGGAAAGTATAAAATTTTACGAAGTTATTCAAATATCTTTAGTTTCAGAATTAATAATATCGTGAAGGATAATCTCAAGTACAAAAATGTTTGTTGATTGTTGAAAAGTGTAAAATTTTCTTTGTGGATCAAACCTCAAACGTTTAAATACATAAACTTATGGTGTATACAACCAAGAAGAAAGATAACACGGGTACTTATATTGTACAACAAAAAAGAAATTAAAAAAAAAGTACAATTATTTTGGTTTTTCTCTCTAGGTGATTTGGAGAAAAGATTAGAAGACAGAAAGAAGAAAATGGTGAGGCAAGCTTAGCAATTATCTGGAGGAGTGAGATTGCACTTTGCAGGAAGTGAAGTAGCAAGAATTGGGTCAATTCCAAGAAAAGGTAACTCTGAAGAGTTCTTGTAAGAGCAAAGGCATTTCAAGTCAGCACCAGCAAGAGCTTTGCAGCACTCAGGAGATGGATCAACTGGGTTTGGCTCAGTCACTGAGGGCTTGCATGCCTCCAATCCCTCTTCATTCATATCACAAAAACTCAGACCTTTGCACTCTTTCCACATGCAAGAAGCCACCACCACCACCACCATAACTTGTAGTGCCACCCACTTCCTTTCTTCCATCCCTGATCTCTCTAACTCAATCGCTTCAAAGTTTCAAACTTGTGCTTTCTGAATCTATGATTCCTACAGGGTAGTTATAAAGAGAGGAGCTCTAAAATTAACCACAAGTTATGAACCCGTGATCAAGAATTGGCAGTATATGGAGTCACGGGGTACAATTCTTGTGCCACTTTCTGTTATTATATATTATATATAGGATTTCTAATCATGCATTGGTCGTGGAATTTTATGACGGGTCACAATATTCAAATATGGATAATGATGCCAAAATCACTTTACAATGAGAAATTTCAAGTATGGAACTACATATAATTACCTTTTTTTCAATCTTTAAATAAAATTCAACATCAGATGCAGGCATGGAATTAAGGGTGTGAGTAGGTTAATTCATACATCACCCATCCACATAATTCAACTAATTTAATCACATTTTACACTTAATAATTATAAGTGTTATTCTATGAATAAATATATTATATGCTATTTCGAGTAAAGATTACATTTCTTACAATTTTTTTTATAGACTATATTGAGTTATGTTCTTGTATGGTCGGGAAGTGTTCTTCTTGTTCCTATGAATACTCCTTATCACTCATATCACGCAGACTTTGATCCTCAGCGATGAGGGTGAAATACTTGCAAAAAGATAGTAATGAACCTCCGATACTGGTCTATATTAGGGTGAGTCATCGAGTTAATCTCAATTTTAGAATAACATTTCGTATCATGATTATGCAAATTATGTTAGATTCTGGAGAACCATTTCGACCACGTCACTAGAGATATTCGACCACAAGTGTTTAGTTGCTTAGACCGAGATGGTTTCAGCAGTACAAGTTATAAAATAAATTTATTTTCTTGTTTTAATATCTCACTATTTAAAAAATACTATTTTGTTTTATATTGTAAATTTTATTGCTATCTTATAAATATTGAATTTAAGGTATTTTTAAAATTATTTAACATGATAATCTGATTTAACTTATTCTAATTCAACTTAATTATTTAATTAGAATAAATTGTTAAACTAAAGGGTAAATTCAACTTAATTCAATATAATATTTAATTAGATTGAATTAAAAATTAAACTAAAAGCATGGAGGAATATTAGAAGGTATTTAGTTAGAATTGAGTCTGTGAATCAACAACTGTCCATTCCTTGGGTTCCTAGAGGCATAATTAAAATAATGTCTAATGCTAGTAAAACATTTTTTTAGGTCAAAGTATGATTGACTAATTGTAGCATTTGTAATTTGTTTGTATTATGTTGTGTGGAGTATAATGAATATTTTTATTTTATATTAGAGGATAAGAGACTAACCCTTCACTTCACGACTCACCACAGAATTTGTTGCAAGTGGGTTACGAATTCATTCTTTCATAATCTTACAGAAAACAATCCTAATTCATAAATAATTTCTTGTTAATATACATTTTAGTATAAAATAACTTTAAAAAAATAAATGGTGAGCTCAATTTTTATGTTTCATTTTTACTTACTCTCTAAGGAGGAGCGTCTTATAAGAAGAGGTACGAATTCGAAAAGATATGTTGTGTAAGTTTGTTCACTCCTTCATGATAAACTCCAACTGAATACGGTATTCCATATACTCCTCACTTTACCATCATCATACGCATATTCACATAATGAAACACAAATATGTACATAAATACAATACGGACACGAATATAAAATACGACTAAATTAAAAATACTGGATGCGGATACACGACGTTTTAATACCGATATAATTTGATTAACTAAATTGATCTTATTTTTTATAATAAAAAAACTAAATGTTTAGGAAAGAATACCACAAAGTATAAAATTTGTTAACAGTGGAATGAATAGTGGCAGAATATTAATAATGTGAAAGTGGTTGAAACGGAAGGAAACCAAATGGGATTGTGACCAGATATGTGAGGTGAACGTATATTCAATGGAAAGAGACCACTGTTACCTTGCTCATAGGAACCCAACTTTGTGATTATGTGAGGAAAAAATTTAAGCCTAGAAGCTAAACATTGGGAGGGTGATTGAAGTTAAATAAAATATAATAAAGTACAAGTGTGGAGAGATAAAGTGAAAAAACTTCAATAAGCACAACCATATGCACTCTGCTTTTCTTTTTTCACTATCCTTTCTACTTCCTTCTTACCCTTCTTTTGCAACTGTTTTTTCTTACACTTTGCCTTGTTCCACATGCTTTCTATTTCTGGCTTTTTCTTCCTCTTGCTTTCTGTTTGTGACTTCTATTCAATGCACATGATGAAAAACTTCCTCATAGACCAAGACAGAAGAAAGGAGGGAGTCCAAGAAGAAAAAATGCAGTGTTATTCATTGAAAATAGTATTACAATGGTACTTTAAGAAAAACATAGTTCCATACATATACATATATAGGAAACTAAAATGCTAATAGATGTTGTAGTGCCTTGTGGATCGACGGCACAATAGAGAACAATAGGAGATAGAACATTAAAATCATGAAAAAGATAGATCAACCATTGTATTTCACATGTAGTGGTGTTCAAAGAACGATATTTTGCTTGGAAAGATTTTTTCTTGGATTTTCAAGAGAAGAGATGAGCCAAGAAAATATAATAGTAAGTGAATCTGATAGCTTGAGGTCTTCATCTTTTGCGTTTTTGATATGGAATTAGCAGAAGCATCCATAGATTGTTGGTGGACAAGGCTTTCCTAGGAGGAGTGGTAGCCTTGGAGGTGCATGAAAAGTATGAAAGTGAGAGAGGTGAGGCCTACTCTCTTTGAAGGTGGCGGTTTTGGAAGATTAAAGACCTAAATCCTAAGAGAGTTTAGGCAAGGAGTAAGAATAACACATTTTGGCAGCATTTCATTACTCAAAATAATCTTGAGAATACATGAGGTAGGCTCCTCCTTATATAGGCTTGGAGGACCGGAAATGAAGAGTCAATGGCAATGGAATGCTAGCCAAATGAAATGCAAATGTGACGCCTAAGAAGTTCACATGGCAAGCGTGAACCAAAAATGACTATTGTGATGCTTCTAGGCCAAAAATGACCGGCCTTAGTTAGATTAGGAGGTTCTAGAAACCTTAATCTAACTTAGGTTGGTTTTTAGGAGCCAAAATTCATCCTAATTACAATTTAAACAATTTTACGAAAGAAAAATTTCTATACTACTTTGACAAGAATTTAAAGACTATGCTGCGCTTGATTTTGGACCTCTTGGAACATGTAGAGGTAAGATTCTCTGCCATTAGTGGCAGTGTCCCAATCCTTATCAAGCCTCTTAGTCATTGCCCTTATAGTTGGCCCAATATGTCTTTGTGTTTGGCTCTCCTTTAAAGTGGTGCTTGGCCCTCTTCCATCATCCCCTCCCTCTTGAAAAGGATTTGTCCTCAAATCCAAGGCTTCATCCTTGTCAAAAGTAGGTGGATGTATATGGCTGGATGGTGTCCATCACCTCCTCCTTCTTGAGAAAATCTATCCTCAGATCCACAGTGTCGATCTCGAATAGCAGTCTCTTGCTTTGACAACTAAGCTCGTCCTCCCGGATCAAACGACCATCTATGGGAATCTTCAAACAAAGCAAATGAGTTAGTTGAAGCAATTGTATAAAAATCAATTTTATGAAGTTGCCATTCTTTTTGTTTTTCTATTGTTTTGGGCAACTTTTTACAATATTTCTCTTTTGATTGTTGTATTTGTTCTTTAATCCTCTTATGTATTTTAACATATTCGGTTTTTGTTACTTTTTCCTTAGGCACAAATGTTTGTGGATTAGGAAATGGTAACAAATCAAAAGGAAAAAAAGGATTAAGTCCACATATACAACTTCAAATGTAGAAATATTAGTAGTCTTGTGGACTACTCTATTGTATGCATGCTCATCTCTAGAGTTGTGTTTGCCTTTTATGATTACTTTAGGCATAGTAGAAAGAGCTATGTTTTTAATTTCATTTTGACCATTCTTTTGAGGATGATAAGAATTTGAAGAGTACAACTTAGTTATAAGTTTTTCTAAGAGTATCCTCAAAAAATGGTTTTCAAATTTTGGAGCTCTTTTCAATACTATGCTTGGAGATAAACTATGAAGTCCTATTACTTCTCTAGAGAAGAGCTTATCCATAAAAATGGAATCAATACATTTTGTTGTCCAAGGAAGCTCTAATATAAAATCTAGGCCTATATCTTCCCATGGAACATTTGCAAAAGGTGAAGGAGTATAGAGTTCATGAGACATTGCCTTAGTTTTAGTTTTAAAACAAGAAATGCATCTAGGGTAATGTCTTTGAACATCGTTTCTCATGGGTGGCCAAAAGAATTTTCTTTTTAAAAGCTCTAGAGTTTTATCAACTCTAATTTTGCCCATGAGTTCTCCTTCATGAAGAATTTCTCTTTTATGTGGGAAGGTAGTCTCGTTGATACAACCATTGTTCATGAAAATTTTAATTCTTTGCAATGGTTGTCTCAATAAGACATGACAAGTTTCTTTAGGCACTACCTCACATAAAAATTTATCTTTGTAGATGCCTATAGATAACTTGTCCTTTTTACTTGGTGATTTCTTAGCACATATGTAAATAATCTACTTCATTTTTATCTATGCAAGCCTCTTTTAAGGATTCTTCTTTTTTTACTATGCTTGCAAGTGTTCCTTACAAAAGGTAAGGCTAGGTTGTTCAACAAGAAGAATATTTTCAAAGGTATTTTTAATTCTTTTGTCTTGTTGAATGACCTTGTGGGAAGGAACACTCTTCTCCCACGACTTTTGTTCCCTAAGCATATCTTTACCTAAGGGTTTAGGAGTCTTTTTTGGTGTTTCCTTAGATGTACTCTCCTCCCTTTTAATTTCTCTTTTTGGATAAGAGTTGGAGTATGAACCTTCCTTATGACTTGAAGTTTTCCTTAAATTTTGTTGTTCAACTTTGATACAAAGTTGAACCAAGTCATTCAAGTCTTGATAAGGTAGAAGTTCAACCCTATCTCTTATCTCAAGATTTAGCCCACTTAAGAATCTAGCTATGGTGGTGGACTCATTCTCCCTAATGGAAGCTCTCATCATGTATAGCTCCATCTTTTGCCTATACTCCTCTACACTCATAGTTCTTTGTTGGAGTCTTTGGAGCTTGTCCATCAACTCCCTATTATAGTAAGAGGGTATATGGCGGGGCCTTAGGGCTCCCCTAAGGTCATTCCAATACTCTATGGGAGACTCCCTATGAAGACGCCTATCTCTTTCTAAAGTCGTCCACCAATACATAACATTCCCTTGGAAACTAAGAGTGGCTAAGGGTACTTTTCTCTCCTCACTTACTCTATGGCAAGCAAATAATTATTCTACCTTCATTTCCCAATCTAAATAGACTTCTACGTTTTCTTTTCCTTGGAAATGGGGTAGGTCTACCCTAACCTCTCTTGGGCTCTCTTGTTCTCTTCTATCTCTTCTAGTTCTCCTAGGGGGTGGTTGATAATATTCATTTATCCTAAGACTTTCTTCCCCAAAAGAATCATGATTTTGAGAACTAGATGCATGTGAACATATTTTTTTAGATTTTTGAGAGCTTTCACCCTTTTCTTTAGTCATTTTCAACTCTTTGATTTGTACCTCATTTTCCAATTGTCTATATGAGAATGATTGAAAGTCCTTGGCGAATTGTTTTAAAAGAGATTTGATGTACTTTATATCATTTTCATTAGATTTAGAAGAGTGAGTTGACATGACTAAAGATTTGTGTTTAAAAGTATCTTACTTCAAGAAAGAAAAGGAAAGTAGTGAAGGTAGCTTTCGAGGAAAGAGAGGTGAGTTACTAGGACTTCTTAAGTACCAAGTCTTTCCTTGCCAGAAACTATCCCTCAAAAACTTCACATAATTCTTTTTCTAAGGAAATTACTTAGACCACAATGAGGAATGAAAAATCAAATTTTATGCAAAAGAAAACAATGCAAAGCAATTAACAAACAAAGCAATTAATCAAAGCTTAAGCAAGTAACTAACGTAAACAATTAAGCAAAGCTATACAAGTAATTAACATAAAGTAAACTAGCTAATCACAATTAAAGATTGCTAATCTACAAAGCTTTAAACTAGATGTTTCTTAGGTGAGGCTTCTAGACACTTTGAGCCTTTGAAGACACTCTCACCGTCTACACGTGATTAATCCACTAATTAAACAAAGTTTAAGTGTAATTACAACTCAAAGAAATACAAAGAAATTGAATTGCACAAATTTAATTTCAGCTTTCTAAACTATGCACTCCTTTGGCTTGTACTTGCTCTTCTTTGTTGTGTCCTTCAAGGTGTATGTTTTTGGTATTTGTGTTTGCTGTTGCTCCTTGCCTTAACCTCTTATGATTTAAGCAATTAAATTCTCCAAAACAGTACCTACTAAGTAGAGCTAGACTCACCACAAAGTAAATTTCCACTTAACAAGCACCAATTGAAATTCATCCTCCAACAATTTAGAGGTCAAGAAAAGAAAGCAAGAAACAAATTAAATTTTAAAAACAGTACCACAACAATTGGATTTAATGATATGACACAACTAGAAAGAGTTTAGAATGATATTGGACAAGCAAAATAAAAAAATAGGCACTCAACAAAGGTTGACACACAAAAGGAACCTAAAGAAAGGCACTAGAATTGATTTGAAAAACCAAAACAGCACTACTGGAAAATTAAGGTTCAGAAAGCGTGACTTAAAATATTTATGTTGAGCTGGCTACTTTGAATTTGCTTTTGAAAATTTAAACACAAACGATTCAATGTCTTAGCAAACTTTTGGCGCTGAAATCACACCAAAAACATGCACCAAATAATTGTGATAAATTTTTCAAAATTCCTGTCCAACTACCGTCAATTTTAGCGTCAGAATGCACACTTTTTTGTATGATTTATCATTTTTTTTTCTATTTTATCTTTTCAACTAATTATTTTTTTCTTCTTTTTCTAACACATCAAACCACTGAAATCCAGAATCTCAGAATTTTATTTTAACGTATTTAAATTTCATAACACAAAACAACCAGTACAGAATTTGTAAAAACAGAGGAGTCCTAATTCTGGAATTAAAAACAAAATGAGAAACTTCAAAAACACAATGGAGTGAATGTTATATGAATTTGTATGGATCTAACCTACAAATATGAACTCAACCTAAAAGGAAAAATGCACCAAAGGATCAAATCAAATCAGATTTCAATTTGAACTCAAATCAAAACAAGAAACAGATGAATCAAGAAAAGTACTACTAAGATTTGTTGACATTCTTGGAAATACATGACTAGACAAAACACAATTGGATTTAGAATTTAAAAGAACACAAAATACATCATATGAACCGAATAGAATTGCAATAAGAACTCACATAAACCTAAAACAAAACAGCAACACAATTCAACATAGATTCCTACACAAAATATGAAAATAAGAAGCTCAAGAACAATTTGAACAATTTGTACCGATTGAAATGCTTAGAACAGCATCTAAATCAAATTAAAAAGCAAAAAAAAAGCAAGATAACATGAACAAGTGATGAACAACACGAAAATAAGAAGAACTCAAACATAAAAATGAAAAGAGACACTTATCTCTTAAAAACCATGGCTCTAGATACCAAATGATAGCTTGAGGTCTTCATCTTTGCATTTTTTATGTGGAATTAGCGGAAGCATCCATGGATTGTTGGTGGACAAGGCTCTCCTAAGAGTAGTGGTAGCCTTGGAGGTGCATGGGAAGTATGAAAGTGAGAGAGGTGAGGCCTACTCTCTTTGAAGGTGGTGGCTTTGGAAGATTAAAGACCTAAATCCTAAGAGAGTTTAGGCAAGGAGTAAGAATGACACATTTTGGCAGCATTTCATTACTCAAAATAATCTTGAGAATACATGAGGTAGTCTCCTCCTTATATAGGCTTGAAGGACTGGAAATGAAGAGTCAATGGCAATGGAATGCTAGCCAAATGAAATGCAAATGTGACGCCTAAGAAGTTCACATGGCAAGCGTGAACCAAAAGTGACTATTGTGATGCTTCTAGGCTAAAAATGATCGGCCTTAGTTAGATTAGGAGGTTCTAGAAACCTTAATCTAACTTAGGTTGGTTTTTAGGAGCCAAAATTCATCCTAATTACAATTTAAACAATTTTACAAAAGAAAAATTCCTATACTACTTTGACAAGAATTTAAAGACGATGCTACCCTTGATTTTGGACCTCTTGGAACATGTAGAGGTAAGTTTCTCTGCCATCAGTGGCAGTGTCTCAATCCTTATCAAGCCTCTTAACCATTGCCCTTGTAGTTGGCCCAATATGTCTTTGTGTTTGGCTCTCCTTTGAAGTGGTGTTTGGCCCTCTTCCATCAGAATCCTTTAAGTTGAGTAGTAGATATAGAAGGAAAAAATAAACCTTGTGTAGGAGTGGATTTTAAATTTTTAAGAATTCATTGGATGATAGAATGATGATGAATGGTAGGACGTTGCAAAAACTGGCTAAGATATTAGACAAGAAAACAAATATAAGATATGTGTTGATGAGATATAAGATACGTCCAATAAGTCTTTGATAAGATTCAACATCCTGAATGGAAGCGTCTTGATCAAGGAGAAGTTTATTATTCCTATCTTTTAAAGTACTACGCGGTTTGACAACAAGCATCCGAAAGTTAGCAAGAATATCTAATGAGTATTTTCTGTAACAAACATGTATTTCGCTCTTTGAATGAGCAATTTTGAGACAATAAAAAAAGACTTCAGATGGCCATGATATTTTGTGTGGAAGTTATTATCAAGGTGTTGCTTTACTCTGTTAACGAATCACTTGCAAGGATAATATCATCAACATATACAAGCAAAATAATGAAACTAGATACAATTTTCTTAGTAAATAGAGAATGATAAGTTGAGATTGAATGAAACCAATAGATTGAAGAGAAGTAGAAAGCTTAGTAAACCAGTGTCTGCTAGTTTGCTTCAATCCTTATTGGGACTTGGTGAGTCTACACACTTCATTTGGCTTGACATTGGTGAATCTAGGAGGTAACTTCATGTAAACCTCCTTGTCCAAGTCTCCATGAAGAAAAACATTATGAACTTCTAGTTGATGAAGGTTCCTGTTTTGAATAACAACAAGAGAAAGAAGAAGAGTATGGTGGCAATAGAAGAAAAAGTGTCTAGATAATCAACACCTTCAAGCTTTGTGTACCATTTTGCGACAAGGCATGCTTTAAGCCTTTTAATACTCCCATTAGCTTTATATTTTGATTTTATATACCTATTTGCACCCAATGGTTTCTTGCCAGGAAGAATATCAGTAAGGTACCATGTGTTGTTACTTTAAAAAGCAGTGAGTTCATTATGCATGGCTTGAGTCCATTCAGACGACCCGATAGCTTGATTGTAGGTTTGAGGTTCATGGGAGGAATTGTTGAAAGTGTACTGCAGATGTTTTGGTGACAATTTTTTATATGGCATAACAAACCATATGGGGAAAACGATATTGCTAGGATTAAAATAAGTGTTGATTTGTGTAATGGTAGCAACTTGATGATGGAAGTCCTTTAAAGAAATGGAAGCCCTACGAGTTATAATCGACCTTCGAAGACCTTGATTCTCATTTATTATCTCACCTTCATTGATGTTATTGTGTTAAATGCTAGTATCATTGTTCTTACAACGAGGATCAAGCAGAAATTTAAAGTTTTCTTCATAGGAAGTGATTTCATCATGTGTAGTGATATCATCAGACATAAACGCTTCATCAAACGATATGTTTAAGACTATATCTGGAAAAAAAAATCATAAAAACAGTATTTCTTGACACAAAAAATTCTCTATTTGACATGTAAAAATGGATATAACCTTTAGTTCTAGTTTTGTATCCAATAAACATACCTTGATATACTCTTGGATCAAGTTTGTACTTATTATTCTGAATGGTAGAAGCAAAACAAATAGAGTTAAACACTTGTAAATCATGTAGATTGGGAGATTGGTCATACAATATTTCAAAAAAGAGTTTTATTATTCAAAACAGGTGTAGGCAGTCTATTTATAAGATAAATAACATGAGTAACAACATAAGACCAATTTTTTTTTAACATGTTAGACTGAAAAATCAAACTACGAGTGACATTGAAGATTTGTTGGTGTTTTTCAACAATAGAATTTTGTTGGGAGTTTCTATATAAGTAGTTTGGTGAATTATTCCAAATTTATTATAGAAATCTTGGTAAAATAATCTTGGTCATTATCAATCTTAACAATTTTAATAAGAGTGTTAAATTAATTATGTATAGAAAACAAGAAAAAATATTTTTGGTCTCACACTTACTTTTCTTGAGAAACAACTATGTATGTCTACTATAATCATCCACAACAATTAAAAAAATATGGATGAAAATACATTTGTGATATATTAATTTAATTAATGAGTTTATTTTTTTATACTAAGATATGTTAGAATTAAGATGTCTTAATAGTTAATCTCCTTCATTTCAAATTTTTACTTATTTTAATATCTTTGTTTAGTTCAAGTCAAAACTAAAATTATAAACATTAACTTAACACAATATTAATGTGAGTAGTTAAAAAAATTATGGAACAAAAAACAAAATCATTTGCTTCATCCTATATTATACGATTTCAATTGAGTTAGCTCAATATCAATTAAATTGGTTATTTAGATTGGTAAAAAAAAATGAAAACTCCCATCATTAATTTATATTTTATTTTATTCTAAACTTAAATCAATTGTTATTCAATCCATGAATATTCTTAATTATGAACATAGCTAAGGTACATTATTTCACCCCAAATTACAAAAATCAATAAGATAACCTTCCTTATACAAGACCGAGCGTAAAAAAAACTTTTAATCGAAATAATCAAATTACATTTTTTTTTATCGGCAATAAAAAATAAATAAATATGAACCACTTCAGGGATGATTCAACCCTTATACATATACCAGCCTAAAACCTTCAGACTTACTAAACAAGCCAAACTCAATTAATTAACCTCATGCAAACCAAAGGTTCTAAACACCAGTCAAAAAAGGAAAACGAGGCAGACCTACAATTAATAGAAACCCACAACCAGACCTTTACTTATACCAAAGAAAAAACTTCAAAGGCATCCCCCACACCTCTTTTAAAAATTATGTTATTCCTGTGCTTCCATAATTCGCTCACTACCCCAACCCAAATTGTGTTCCAGACATTATTAACCGTTTCTGAAGCGCAGCTCAACCTAAATTGATCAAAGTTACTCTTAGGCTCAATATGGGACGCTACCAGAACCCCAAGCCACCTATGACATAAACCCCAAACCCGCCTAGCAAAGATACAGTCGAAGAATAAATGGCAACAAGACTCTTCCTCCAACCCACACAAACCACACATCGAGCTATCCACCAAAACCCCTCTTCTACTCAGATTTACCCTTGTAGCAAGCTTGTTTTCCAATAACCTCCAAGCCATAAGTGCCGCAGAGGGAACTGCCTTGCTTTTCCACAAATTACAAAAAATTGCCGAAGAAATTGACTCTTCATCCTTTCTCACAAGATTATAAGCAGAATTAACCGAAAAAGTTTGGAAATCCCCTTCCTTCCAAATCCGTCCGTCCACCTCTCCTGAAACAACTCGAGCCTCGAGCAGAAGTTGACACAACTGCTCCGCCATCGGCTTCTCCCACTCAAAAAATGGTCTTCTCCAAGATAACTGCCATACCCAATCACCGTTCGACCAAGAGCCAAGCTCTGACAACTTAGCATTATTGGTAGAACAAATAGAAAACAATCTAAGGAAGGAACTCTTCAAAGACTCGCCATTCAACCAATTATCCTTCCCTTCCCCTACTTTCCACCTGAAGCCATCTGCGAAGTTTCTTCCCCATCCCTCTGAGAACCACACCTCTTTCAAATCTTTCCACCAAAGAGAACACCTCCTAGCTTTTCCTTCCTCTCCCAAACTTCTCCATCCTCCATATTTAGACACAAGAATCTCCTTCCAAAGGCCTCTTTTGGTCGACCCTAACCTCCAAATCCACTTCCCCAATAAAGCTAGGTTGAACAATTTTACATCAATTATCCCCAACCCCCCATACCTACGAGGCTTACATACCTGACTCCAAGAAACCCATGCCATCTTCCTTCCTTCTGCACCCCACCCCTAGAGGAAGCTTCTTTGCATCCGAATCAGCTTTCCAGCCACCCCCGATGGTAATTTGAACAAAGACATATAAAATAACGGAATAGAGGAGAGCACTGACTTGATCAGACAAATCCTCCCAGCCATCGTCAAACATCTTCCCTTCCATCTGCTTAATCTAGCCTGTACCTTCTCAATCACCCCATTCCAAAAATCCCCTCTTTTATGACTCCCTCCGACAGGCATACCCAAGTAAATAAAAGGAACATCCATCGTCTCGCAGTTAAGAATAATCAAATTACATATGACTCATTGAAACAAGTTTGGTTAGGTCACACATTTTAACCCACCAATCCATATATCTTAATGTTTGAAATCTTACATCGATTAAGAATATGGTCAAATCATAATATATAAATGAAATTTAAATTTTACCTTATATATAAGTTAATTTTTTGTAAATTTATGTTTAACTCAACTTCACAAAACTGTGGTGTAAGTAAAATTTACTTCGCATTTTATATATATATATATATATATATTATTTGAACATACCCATAAATTATGTGAATCTCCAATACCCAATACAATCAATCTTCCAAACCTTTTCTTTTTTATTTTTCTAAAACTACATTTAGTACTTGCATTCTTTATGATCATATCTTAAGTATTTACACTTTGGAGTAGAGAATGAAATTAGGAAAGTATACATATACTCATTGCAAAAAGGGTATGAACTTAGAATTTTAAAAATTGGAACTCTTGGGAAAATTTTACTTTTGGTTCGTAGACATATTTAGTTTAATTACGGTTTATGCATAAATTATTGTGAGAAAACCAAATTCTGGTTCATCATAAAATCGAACTGGTGAGAACAGACATTAAACAAAGAAGGGTAGCCAACATATCCAATTTCAAGTTCAAGTTACTTTGCTTTTTTTCCCTGTTATTTTATTTCGAGTCCCTAAAACAACTCTTAGTTCTACTTGTACTACGTGTCTATTTCATTATATAATGTCCAGTGACTTTCGCTTTCCGAAGGGTTTTAAATTGCAATCATGCCCTACATGTTTGAGTATTTTATCATTTTTATTGATCTAACAATCAGAGTTATGAGCTCAAGATCAAGTTCATATAATAGTTCCTGATGTCTTTTTCTTGAGCTAACATAAGTAGGGTTTTGACTTGTTGGTGAGACCCTTAGGTATGCCCACAAGTTTCGGTCCTTTAAATTTTACTGTTCCCCAATTCGAAACTTCATCAGAACAAAAAAAGCAGATGTTAAAAACATATAATATTTTAAAATTAATATAAAAGATATTATATTTAATGTGAAACGATCAGTAACTAGATCATAGTAATAACAATTATCTTTTGATTAGGGTAGTTGGTAATATGAAAATTGTTGAGAAATATGACATCTTTATTATCAACACGTCTTGAATTAAAACAATAAAAATCATATATTAAGATAATATTATTTTATATTAATTACAAAATATCTCCCAATTAATAACAAATTAAATCTTTTGAATACTTAATAAAACAATTAAAGATATTGAGATTACTTAAAAAATATTTTATCTGCAAAATAAAATATCAAAAGCGGACAGGGTCTAATCATTTTGTGAAAATTAAAAGTTTGTTTCATTTCATGAAAAAATATTATATAATCGGACATCAGGAACACATGTGGTGAGATGCCAAGCAAAACATGCCAGAATCTGACACAAAGCATTGGTTTTGGGCTCAAGACCAGTTTGGTTTGGTAGGAACAGATTGTAACTTTGATATAAAGAAGTTGTTTATTAGGTTAGTGATGTGAGAGCATGGATGAAAACCCCAGCATTAGTTTTATGCATAAATGAAGGGATGAAGCATTGTAGAAATGTGGTGTGGAATCTGGGTTTTGATTAGTTGTTGACCTCTCCAATATTTTAACTTTTTGGTGGACCACTGTGTCTAACACAATGCTGGCAAAGAGTCACGAGCATTCACACATGCACTGAATCAGCATTTGCACGAAGCACCAAGTTCACTGCTGCTACGCGTGTGGGGAAATAAAGCTAAACCCATCACAGCCTTTGGAGTGCCTAAAAACACTTTCATTCTGCATTTCACCATTTAATCACACGCACAAACCGAATCACAAATGCACTATCTTCAACTTCTCTCTATTTTTATGCTAATTGTTAAATAAGTGATTCGCATATATATACTCCCTTATCATTCTACAAAATGTCTACCTTTTTAGTTAGTTACAAGTACAAGTAAAAATATAAAATTAATATATAGTTATGATTGTCACCCACATTTAAAAAAAGCAAATGCAAAGAATCTTTGCAAATAAGCTCAGTTTTATAAGGTTAATGCAGACTAAAGAACCAAAGTCAGTGTTTTTCCACAAAAGAAAAGTGAATATAAAATTTTAATGTTATTTTTCAAGGTAATGTTTTAATATGAGACAGAAACTGACATGCAGGTTATGTCCTCTCCTCATATTCCCCTTTCAAACATGTATATACAGACAAAAAGGAAAAAAAATATAATTTATTCTTACCATATTAATAATATTAAAAATATTATTAGATTAATCATTGAAGGACTTTTGTCATAGTTTTTTATCTTTTAAATATTTTATTACTAAATTAACTTGAAAGGTTTTACTTGTCTTTACATTGCTTGAACATAACTGAGCAAAGTTTGAAGCATTTTCATTTATTTTTATCTCAATCGATCAAGTTTAATGTTATACTTAGTTCTTCCTCACCGTATTTTGTACACCTAAATTTGTCAGGAAAACTGAAAACAACATTAAGGTTCTTTTTTTAAATTGTTTTTCTGTTGAAATTTTTCATTTGCATTATTATATGAATAACATCAAAACAAAAACAAAAATTATCACAAATTTCATCTTTATCAATTTACTTATAAGATAAACATAAATATCATTAGAAGTAAACTCTTTTTTTATCAAACTGAGAATTACAACATATTTCTATTTAAACTTATGTTTATAAACTTTAAACTAAACTAAACATGTATAAAGTAATCCAGCAATTAAACTTTTACAATATACCAAAATGTTCATCAACTGAATAATAAAAGTAATGCAACAATGAAACTTTTACAATGGCAACATGAACTGAATAATGAAAATACTTACTGCTAGAGCCATCACAGTGAAAAAGTATATACCAATCACCTCAAAAAAAAGTTGTAAGAAAAGGGGAAGATAGAATTTAAAATGAATCATACCTCTCTGTCCCTCTGTCTCAAAACTGTGAAAATGAAATTACTTTATTTTCCTTTAGATCCCATACCTCATACCCCATAACTCCAAACTTTTGACCCTCTTTCTCTCTCTCTTTTTCTTTCTACCTCATCAAACACTGCCACAACCCACATGCACTCTTCTCTTTTAAAACCACTGCCAAACCCCCTTCACACAGACAACCAACATCACCCCATTTTCTAACCATTCTTTGAGACTCACTCTTCACTCACCACTTAGTTCGGTTGCAATGGAAGTAAGTCCTTTTGTTATGTCTTCAACACAATAGCATGTTTGGTTATGCTCTATGGTTTCTAATATTTATTTTTTGTTTCCTTTCTGGGGGTTTGTGAATGTGTAATAGGAAGGCTACTACAAGAAGAGCCAAGTGCCAGCATTTGGGAGTTGGGATTGGAACGATAACCTGCCTTTCACACAGTGCTTTGAGTCAGCGAGACAAGCTGGTTTGCTACGATGTAGCTACTCTGGGTCTGAGGATCGTGATCTTTATGTTACAGGGGATTTGTACGAGAACAATGTTGTCACACCAGCCATGATTGTTGTTCCTCGCAGAAGGGTATGTCTCACAAAACCTCACCCACTTCTTATCTCCACCTTTTTCATTTGGAAAAAGAACTACTTCTACCACAACCATTATTTATAACTCCCTAATAGTATGTTTTTGGCTGTTAAAACAAGTCATCTAACAAAATTAAGAACTAAGTTTAGTCTCAAGATTCCAGAATTAAGGGTTTACTTTGTAGCTATTATTTTGTGGATTTCCATGCTTGTGATTGGGAGGGTATGTCAATAAAATTAGAGTTTAATTCTAGAAGTATAAGATTTTTATTTAGTTATTATAAACTTAAAAAAAGTATTAGAAATATAGTAATTTTCTGATGACTATGAAAAAATTATTGGTGAAAAAAATCATAGAATTTAGTGGATTTATATTTTATTTAATTAATTTCTTTTCTCTTGAATTTATATTTTGAATAAATTTTAATTAATAAAGTAGCTTGTTATTAACCCACCTTAATGTTGTTTTTAATACATGGGCTGTTTAATTATGCCAAGAAAAATTATAAAACTTGTTTTTTTTTTATCTCAATTTAACTCTGTTTTCTTCCAACCCGTTTTCTCTTTTTACTGGTGTCCATTCTATTTAAGGATGCATAAGCACAATCTCATTTTTAAAAGAAGTGCAGTGGCTGAAAAGAACGTGAAATTATCAAAGTACGTGGTCACGAAAACGAAATAACATGTACATCACAATCATACCTTTGGGGTTAGACATGAGTGTTTGAAAGCAATTTTGCCTTTATCTCTGATTTCGAAATATTGAATGATTCCATGACCCACGCGTGGCAGAGCGTGAAGAATTGTTCACACCATCACTGCTAACAAGTAGTTTTTTTCTGGTGTGAACTAAAGATTAATGCAACAATAGACTCATAAAGTTGAAATTTTGATTAAAGTAGATAACTTTGGTAGATAAGAGTTCATGGGTAGAGAGACACGTAGGCTGAAAGATGACTTTATGTAAAGCATTTGCATTGTTTGTTTTTTTGACATTTCAGACAAAGGTGTTAGACCAACATGAAAAAGAAACAAAATTGAAGAATTGGATCAGTGATGTGGATAGTGAACCACCCAGCTCACCACCATTGGCAAGGCCAACTTCAAAGCCTGTTGATGAGGACTTGTACAAGATCTCACCAGGGCTTCTTTATGCCAAAGCTAAAAAGGTCCAAACCCAACACACCTTTTACTTTTTTCTAACTGGGATTTTTTCTTGGTCTAATTTTTGCCTACTTTCATTTTCCAAGTTTTCAACTCTTTGCATCTTTTGATAAAGTTTTGAGCACTTGCTAAGTGTGTTTCTTTCTCATTTCATTGGTTGCAGAAGAGAGGGCTGTGTTTCTTTTCTAGTTGCTTGTTGCCAACTTGCATTGCTTGAAGCAGAGAGAAGGGTCCATGCCAATGTACATATACGTGAAATAGAGGAATAGATACTTCGATTGAATGATGCTCTGTGAAAGCAGCATATATTTTGAGCCCAGGAAGACTATTTTTATAGTCATGACATGGGATGATCTTGTTGCCAATTTAGAGGGTGGTTTTTGGTTTCACTTTTGCTTTTGCTTTTGCTTTTGCTTTTAGTCTTTCATGTAATATGGTTGAGTTCTTGTTATGTCTAGAAACTGGATTTCAAAACTGTGTAAAGAATGAGAAGAAAAGAAGCTCTTAAAAAAACTTCATCTGTCCATATCAGCTAATTCTTATGCATATATATACCCTTTATCTTCACATAACAGCATATTTTGATATATAACTAAGGTGTGAAAGTTTTTCAGCTCCTGTTTTACACTGTTCATGTGTTTAGTTGAGAAATTTTAACCCAAATAGCAGACATGACAACAAAAATTCCCACTAGCATATTATGCCAATTATTTATACGGGATGACACGTTTTTTTAAGTCAGAATTCAGTTTTCAGTGAGTCGAAGGTTACATTTTGACCAAAAAAACCAGTTGAAATTCAACTTCCTGAAAACCGAATTTCAACATAGTTCTTTGTATTTTGCTTTTTTTTTCTTTCTAAAAATAATAGAGGGATGAAAAATTATGAAAAAAAGAAGATATTAATGGTATTAATGAATTTAATATTTCTTTTGAATAAAAGTATATAAATATGCTGGTTATTTTTTTAAAAAAAATTGAGAAAGGCAAATATATTTAGTAATAATATTATAAGAAAAAAAGTAAGGAGTAAAAATTCATAGAAGTAGATTTAGTAAGAAACATTAATTTAGAAATAAGGTACAAAATAATAATTTTTTTAAGTAATTGATTTAAGAAGTAATTAATTGGAAGAATTTAAAAGTAGAAGAATTTTATTATTAAGAAATTTCAATATATTTAGAAGTAATTATGTAGGTTTTTTTAATGTAAAATTATAATGAGTAGGTGTTTCCTTATAAATAAAATTCCTATTTAAGAAATGTTAAAATTAAAAAATATAATTGTTTAAACGTTACAAATGAATGGATTAATTTTAATTTAATTAATTAAGTGAATTTTGTATGCATTATTTATATATTTTTTAAATATATTTTTTTTTCTCTTTTCTCCAAAATCATTCGTTAGGTCACAAAATACAAAGAGAAAAAAAAAAAGAGAGCAGATAAGTAAAAAAAGACAACAAAACACATGACAAAATCCTATAATGTAAGAGTGGAGAACCAAGCAAACTGCAACACACATTTCCTCGTCAAAATGTTAGGGAATCAAATGCCAACTTATGCAAAGTTTATGAAAGAGCTCCTTACAAAGAAACTGAGATTTACAAAGAGGTCGTGGAGTTAGAGGTAGGGTGAAATGCAATAATTCAGAAATCATTGTCTTAAAAATTCAAAGATCTTGATACTTTCAATATTGTAGTCATTATTGGGACTCTTTCTGTGGGGAAAGCTTTACTTTATTTCGGAGCTTGCATCAATTTGATTTCTTTGTCCATGTTGAAAATAATAAGAGATTTGGAAGTCAAATCAACATAGATGACTTTACAATTAGCTAATAGATCAATGGAGTATCCATATGGTGTAGTTGAAGATGTTCTGGTTAGAATTGCCAAGTTTGTATTCCCAGTAAACTTTGTTGTAAAGGATATTGAAGTTCCTTTTATCCTAGGAAGGCCTTTCAGGAAGACAACAAAGATAATTATTGATGTAGATGAAGGCAAGTTGAAGGTTAGAGTAAAAGATGATGAAGTCAACTTCAATGTATTTGAAGCAACACAACATCCCAAAGATAAACAACAACAACATGACAAACTCAAAGATCTTGATACCTTCAATATTCTAGTCACTATTGGGACTCTTCCTGTGGGAAAAGCTTTACTTTATTTTGGAGTTTGCATCAATTTGATTTCTTTGTCCATGTTGAAAAGAATAAAAGATTTGGAAGTTAGATCAACATAGATGACTTTACAATTACCTTATATGTAAATGGAGTATCCATATGGTGCAGTTGAAGATGTTCTGGTTAGAATTGTCAAGTTTGTATTCCCAGTAAACTTTGTCGTAAAGGATATTGAAGTTCTTTTTATCTTAGGAAGGCCTTTCATGAAGACAACTAAGATAATTATTGATGTAGATGAAGGCAAGTTGAAGATTAGAGTAAAAGATGATGAAGTCAACTTCAATGTATTGGAAGCAACACAACACCCCAAAGATAAACAACAACATCATGACAACACAAATTTTTACAACAATTTGTTTAATTCAAATTTAGTGTCTTGGGAAACACTAAATTAAATTTTAAGCAAGATTCACAATTAAAAATTTTAAATCGTTTATTCAAAAAATCAATTTATCAAAATTAATTTCAATAGATTGTTTTGTAGATTAACAAATTAATTTTGTAATCAAGAAATATTAATTACCTAGAAACAACTAATTGAAATTTTAAAACTTCTTCCAACATACAAAACAAACAAGCACAATCATCAATCATAAATCAATACAAAGAAAAAGAATTTTACGGTTAATATGACAGATACAAATTTAAGAAAAACAATGAATGCTTTAATATAAAACAATTGATTGTATTAAGATCAATGCAATTTCATTAACCTGTTTATGTTTCAAACAATTTTGTTAATCAATAACTGATACAAATTACAACAAAATATATCAAGATTCGATGTAACAATCAATATCAATTTACCTCAGTAACTTAGTTATTACAAAAAACAAATACAAGTGTGCACAAATTAAAACAACATAATATTTTTTTTAAAACAATAGATTGATTATATCAAAATAGATTATATAGCAGACAATTCATAAAGCAAAATAAAGAACACAGAAAAACATGAAGAATTTTATACTCGTTCACTCATATACAAAGCTACATCTAGTCTCACTTCACACCAAGATGGTTTTCACTAAAAGCGAAATTCTTTATAATAAAATACATCAAACTGTTTTTGAACACTACAAAAACCAAAACACACACTGCAACACCCTGTTACAGCATAACTATTCACCAAGAAACCTTATCTTGGATAACAACTCAATACAAAAATTCAACACAGTAAAGAATGAAAGGAATTAACCTGAATTGTGAAACAATAAACAATTGGATTCCTTAATTTCACAACAACAGTGAAATATCTCTGGCTTCAACAAGATGATGGAAATTTTCTACAAGAAACTTCAAAGATCTTTCAAAAAACAATTTCTCACAAAATCTTGATTCGCAAAAAAGCTCTTTCTCAGATGTAAAAGTTGCAAGTGTATGAGTTACTTTTGTCTGATACAATGCAAACCCTTTTTATAGAATTTTAACAAAAATGGATTTATTAAAAGGGTGCATTTTATATGTAACATTAAAACATGGTTTTCAAAATATAAAACATATTTTAGAAAATGCTAATATTTTTAAGTATTTTCAATCAATTGATTTAACAAATAACAGATTGAAAAACTATAACTTTCCAAAAACAAATTAAAAATTAGTTGAAATATTTTATTTAACAAGTTAAAACCTTTGTACTCGGATTCATCATCATCTCTTAAAGCAAAAAGATAAATTGAAGACATAAGACTAAAAGACCAAACTCCCTAGACACATATGAGAGTTGTCAACACTGGATTTCATCTAGGTAAATAAAGTTTGTACTAAACAAAATTTACAAAAGCAAAAGAAAAAAATGAAAAAAAATCCTTACTTTTGCTTTTTGCACCCAGATTCCTTTCTCTTTTCATTTCTGATTTTTTCCCCTCAACCCATCTTCACTGTTTTTTTCCTGCTCAAACCCCTGTTTCACTTAGCACACATACCAGCGCATATCACAATTTGAATACTTGAAAAGTTTCTTTTAATTTGTCAAGTTGCCCATTTTTATTTATCGAGATCTGATTATGAGTAATTAAAAGGTAAAAATCCAAATTGGCAACTTGAAGGGCTATTCCTAAAGGACCTAACGAATTCTTAATTGGAATCAGAGGATCTCTTTGAATTGGATTCATTTCTTCTTTGTAATATTTTCCATCGTGGAATGATCGTATTTGAAAACAATTCATTAGACATCTTCTTCCTGCACCTCTATGACTTCTTCTCCCAACCCCATACTAAAAGCACATTTAATATACCTTTCAGTAAAAATATTAAAAAATAAAAATAATATTTTAATCTACTTTTAACATTTAACCTAACTTCAATTTCACCTTCACCGTGCCTCTTCTTCTCTTTCCCTTCCAGCGGCGCCGCACCACCCCCTTCCACTTCCAAGGTTTTTCTTTCTCTTCATCTCTTAAATTTCTCATCCTTTATAAACCCCACATTCTCTATCACTCACACATCCATAAGTGCCCTCTTCACAGGTTAGTAAGTTTAATTTTACTGATTTTGCATTACTTTTGAAACCTGCGTTTGTGCTACTGTGTAATCCAGTACTCACTTGTCTTATGTAATCCGTTGCTTTGTAATTATGCTGTTTTTTCGTAATGGGCACCATATTATGTAATCCAGTACAATTGAAAATGTAAAGTAATACCGGATTACGTAATCCAGTTTAGATATTTAAGTAATTCTGGATTACGTAATCCGATTTAGGTATTTAAGTAATTCTGGATTACGTAATCCGATTTAGGTTTACAACATGTTCTGAATTACATACTTCGGTATGTACATTGTCTACTTAGTGTTTCGGATTATGTAATCCGGTAGTGTTCTTACAAAGTTGCAATTTTTGTGTTTTTGTTATGCATTGAGTTTCCAACCCACTTGGGTAAAAAAAAAAATTATATTATGTACACAAAATCATGATTATATTATTTATTATTTGTAAATAATTGAAATTCAAATTGTATTGTGGATAGATATGGCTAAAACTAGAGGTGGTGGATCTCAGGATCATGATCGCAAAAGACCGACGACATCCGTCCGTAGAAGAGACCGAGGTGGTGTCGAGGAAAGGATTGGTGATGATTTCATATTGATAATGACAATGAACTTGAATTACAGAATGATGACCAAGTAGACCAGGGAGAAGGGTTTCCTGGAGGACCTTCTGATATGTCTTTACTGGTAAATTTTGCTGACCATGTTGCTGTTAAGCTTTGGGAGGGTGAGGTAAGAACGAAAAAACCTTTAATTAAATTTTTTTTGTTAATTAAATTATTTAATTATATTTAATATATACAAATTTTATATTAGGATCGGGGAGAACTTAAATTGGTATCCCACGGTAGAAAATTACGTAAATTTGGGATGCCTCATGCTAATATTGAGCTACTTGTACAAAATTCTGGATTGTTTGGTTTGTGCAATATAAGTTATGAAGTGGGTGACAAGGGATTGATTTCAGCCTTTGTTGAAAGGTGGCATCGGGAGACAAACTTCATTCCATATATATGAGGAATGTTACGCTCAGGAGGCTTGGGAGTGTGCTGCCAAGGCTTACTTGTTGCATCTGCTTGGATGCACTATTTTTGCAGATAAAAGTGCCACCTTTGTATCTGTATCATATGTGTCATTCAGCAATCTACATATGTGTCATGGATATGCATGGGGAGCAGCAACACTTACATATCTATATGAGCAGTTGGGGGATGCATCTTATTTTAACACGAAGCAATTGACCAGTTATGCGACACTGGTTCAGGTATGAAACCATACAAATAATTAGCAATCACATGTTACATTCCATAATGTTTTGTATTAAATATTTTATAATTAATATGATTGAATTATGTAGGCATGGATTTATGAGCACTTCTCGGGCATGGAAGAAGGAATATTAATTCCTCATATGACGAGGTACACCCGCGGGTAGCACGGTATATTGTTGCCCATCAGATTTGCTCGGTTGGTGATGTGTAGGTGCAATTGGATGGGGTCACTTGCGACCATAGATTGAGCAGGCCATTTGAGACCATTTATTTATTCTCGGGTCACTTGCGATTGGGCAGCTTATCACAGAGACATATGCCCGAGCGTGTTTTGTGTCAATTTGGGTATGAGTAGAGCATTCCACCATCACCGATGGCGGCTGAGGCTCCTAGTGCACATGTCATTGATCAAAGGTGGTTGCAGTTTGATCACCACGTGTTGACAGGTTTGAGAGTTGCTTCTAGTCAATCTGCATGTGTTCCTGAGTACATGTCTTGGTTTAGGACGGTATCACACCCACACATTCGCAAAGGTGAACTTGGAGATCGACCCAGTGTTGTACCATGTCGTCGCCTTCGTAGTCCAAATGTTGAGCAAGAAGGTCCTTTGTCTCAAGATGAGCGTACACAGGCGGTAATTTTTTTTTATTGTTATGTGATTAAACAATATATTTGACAAGTTTAATTTATTTTTGAAATTGGTGTAGGGTATATTTAGGCGCATTGTCAGTATCCTTCAGTGCATGGTAGATTGTCGTCAGGTCACTGAAGGCACTGACGCATATGAGAGTACGGAGGCAGCACTGCAGTTAGCCCGGAGCGTGACAGATGACGGGGCAGTCTACATGAGACGATCACGTAATGTTCGTGGACGTTTTTGATATTTTTTTTATTACATGATTCTAATAATAGTAACTTTGTACGTGTATAATATGGTTTAATTAATTTATATTATAGTGTTTATTATTTCATTTTTTTTCTGACATAAATGCGAATAAATTATGAATCAGAATTGAAGTAATAAATTATGAATAAGAACTTAAGTAATAAATTATGCATCAGAAACCCACATAATAAATTATGTTTACATCAATCGTCTCCAAGGTTCACATATGTCGGGCTAATACTGATTAATTGGGTAAAAGATTGCATCTGAGCAATGTAATATGATGACCATAACCTTGCCTCTGGGTAACAATGTGTACACCATAAAATGTCAGCGGTAGGTATGGGACAATCATCAAGCAATTTTACCTGCACCCGAAATGGAAATTAGAAAACAAAGGAATATAAATAATGTGTTGAGCAATAACCTTACCTGCACAAAGTGTGAATCATACACATGACCAATACATAGTAACCGGTGTAGACTAGCATCAGTAGGGGGTGCAGTAAGCAATGGAAAAATAGTAATATTTTGTTTCAATGACAAACAAACTAAGATAATATTGTATCTGTTTGCTATTAAGTATTCCATATCCGTATTGTCATCCATTTTTCAACACTAGCCTGCAAAATGCAATAATGAAATTAGATTGCATACAAGTTCAATTAATCAATGCACATGACTCTTATGAATATGCACTTACCACTGACAACTCATCCACTAGTAAGGACCTCTTGATATCTTCTACTCGTTGATGACCACTTAACAATGTTGCATATTCTTCATGTCAATGAGATATTTCTTTGAATAAATCCATTCTGATGAGTGGCCATGACTCTTCACCCATCCTCAACAATGTGACAATAGCACGAAACCCACAATGTCCATCAGCTTTAACATCTATTACATCCAAAATATAAGGGTGACATTCAGATGAAATTGATCAAACATGGGAATTGCATTGGTGTTGGTCGTCACCTTAACCTTTCCCTTACGAGTCTCCAAAGATGATGAACTATCATTTACAAAATGAATGTGATCTACATGCTCAAAATATGAAGGGGTGCGCTTTGTAGACCTTTGAAATTTATTTGTTTGACTCTTTTGGGATCCTTTTGTCTTAACTACATTAAGTGGTGCACATAATGTTGTCATGTCCGGATAGGCAATTTCACGCAACTTGTTTTTAATTGTCACTTTGCCACAAATATCAACCTCGTCGAATCGGGATAGAATCACATCCCATTCTTGTTGAATTGACAACTAAGATGATGAATCACATTCAGATAAACCTGAAAAACTTAGTCTCGTCCACATACATGAACTTCATTAAGTGGAATGACATCTATAACATACGTGGCTAACTGACAAGCACATGGTAATCTGTGAGTCTGTCTAAGTACACATCCACATAGTTCACTATCAAACCCCACATCATTGACCCGATCAAACTCTTCAGCAATGAGAATCAAAGCATGTTTAGATATAGAGCCAACCAACATTTTATACAATTGCACATTGAATGTGTGTCCTATCACATGTAGACTTATTTGAAAGGATGCCTTGATCTCGTTATGTTGAAGTATAATAACATGCTTGATAGCATCCCAACACGAGCACATGTCTCCTATGCTATTTTGTAATATTTGTTTCAAAGACCAATGAGTTGATTCAACCCTGTATAAGTATAAAACATAATAAAAAAATTACACGTTATACACGTTCTAAACAAAGTAAAGGCATTGATATACCTGTTTGATGTTGTATTTCCCAAATGCATTAACAAATTTGTCCAACACTTGACAAACTTTTCTTTGTGCAGAATAATCCAAGTGTTCTTCACATATTAAAAAAGTAATGGCCACGGTGAACAAATAGTTTCAAAATTTTTCACAAACTCATCAAATTTAGCAATCTCTGTACAATCAATGATAGTCTTCCATGAATCCATCACAACTTCCCAAGCCTCGACAGAATCTACCAACATTTTACACTCTGTTTTAACATTCTTACTGATGTGAAACCCACAAAGAAGATTTCTTGTTTTAGGAAACACAATATTGATGGCATTCATCAAAGCAAGATCTCTATCACAAACAATGACTTCAGGTCCCACA
This sequence comes from Phaseolus vulgaris, assembly GCF_000499845.2. Classification (NCBI taxonomy): domain Eukaryota; kingdom Viridiplantae; phylum Streptophyta; class Magnoliopsida; order Fabales; family Fabaceae; genus Phaseolus; species Phaseolus vulgaris. The sequence continues at coordinate 27,819,177 of NC_023752.2, forward strand.
TGCGATGTCAAAAGTGACCCTCTAAATTTTGTAGTGCCCATATGAAGTTCTTTTCTTTCTCGCTAGATAAGAATGCAAAACCAGTAGAAAAGGACAAACTTGTACAAGTTACACCAACAATCTTAAGCAAAGGCAGTCGATATTTGTTTGTTTTGTAAGTTGTATTCATTAAGAATACAATGTTAAATGCATTCAAGAGTTTCACAGCATCAGGATGAGTCCAAAAAATATCACTAACAATATTGGAAGACTCATGACACATACTCCAGTGAAGATAGTTGTCACGGTCTAACAACATCATTAACTGCTGTAATTCAGTTCTTGGTCCTCTAACTGATCTCTTGTACTAGTATCTTGCATTGTATACTTGCTTTATTGTTGTCATATTATCCTCATTATTCTCCTTTAAAGTACGTAGAATGTTATCTGGCTTAACCATGCTTTTAGTCATATCAACAAGCATTGAATGTTCATTCGCTTTTAATTTGCCTGCATATGGATGACCAACTAATGTATCATACAAATCATGATTATGAGTACCACGTATTACCTTAAGTACCCAACCTTGACCCTTTCCAACAGGTTTACCTCGCAATTTAAAGGGACATTGACATTTTCGAGTACTAGTTACACTAACCTCCAAACCATCCTGTACTTTCTGTAACTACCCCCCCTTTCACAGCCTAACAAGACATATGTTTTTCTCCCTTGCTTTCCATTTGCTATGTCAGACCTAATAATGACAATAGTAAAATCAAGTCCATAACCAACCCTATGGACCCATTCAAGTAAGTCTTCTCGCGAAGGAAACAAATACACAAAGTTATTATAACAATATTACAAAATCACTTCTTCAAATTATAATGCAATAAACATGAATGAAATGAAATTTTATTCACATCATCTGTTGTAAAATGGATACCATAGTCCCCTTTAAACAATCTATGTTGATGCACAAAATTCATTAATTCTTCCATACTTACACCTTCATTCATAAAACATAAATTTTCATTTTATTATAATTTTCATAAATTCACATAAGTATGCAAAACAAAAATAGCATTCACTTTCGAGGATTTTGTAATTGACAACTTAAACATGACTTACGGATTGTATAATCCGTAAGTCAAATTTTAACAGCATAATGAATTTCAGATTATGTAATCCGTAAGTCATTTTAGAACTTTAAAGTGACTTCCGAATTGTGTAATCCATAAGTCAAAATTTTCACAACAAAATGACTTTCAGATTATGTAATCCGTAAGACATGTTTGATGTTCCAAAATGTCTTCCGAATTGCGTAATGCATAAGCGAAATTCATATAGCAAAATGAGTACTGGATTACGTAATACGTAAGGCATATTGAAAGTTCTAAAATCACTTCCGGATTGCGTAATCTATAGTTCATTTGGTACCAGATTACACAATCCGGAAGTATGACTTTGGCAGGTTCTGGATCCGGTATGCATAGGAGTTATCTGATCCAGAACTCTTTACTTAGGCACCGAATTATGTGATCCGTTGATCCACCAGATTAACTAATCCATAAATAATTATTATCTCGAACTAGGTTGGGGACTGGGAGAACTATTGTCTTCGGATGTCGCTCGGTCGGTCGTGTCTCGCTTCCTCCTTCGGTCCTCCTCGCTGAACGGCTCCTCAGGCTGGTGGGGTACCTGCAGATGGCACTCCAACGCTCAAGTCAGTGGGGTATCGTATTCGGCTGGTTAGAATACTGTAGATAGTGACGTACCTTCTTCCTTGGAATGCGTGTTGCATTTATATTACCTTGATGGGCCCTTGCTGTTGGGCCGGATTAGGGGGTTGTTTAGTGATTAGGGTTGGATCAGGTCGTTTCCTAACCATAGGTTAACCTTTGCTAATTGGGTCAACCTTTGACTTGAGCACCTTGTGTCGGTCGGCAACGCATGACACGTGGTCGACCTCGTACCTTAAAGTAGGGTCTTAACGCATGGATTGACCGGGTCCATGGACCGGTCGGTCATCCCGGTACAGTTGCCTCCCAGGCTCGAGAGATGGTACAACCGAAGAGTCTGAAGAATGGGCCCCGGGCGGATTGTGCAATGATGGGTGAAGTGATGTTTGGGGGCGCCTGAGCGATTGACGTGACGCGCATTAATGAGGGGATTTTCTGGGCGCCAAGTGATGCGAACCGTTGGATCAAGCGAATCCAACGGTTGAGGTTCTTGCGACGTTTGGGATTCCGAGGTCCTCCCGGGCTATAAATAGGGGCTGGGAATAGTGGTGTTTCACGTGTTATCTTTGTTTGAGCTCCGACACCTCGAATCAATCCGACCGCTCTCTGTTGCTTTCCTCGTTCGTCTCAAGGTTAGTCATGTCTGCTCTTTCCGAGTCTCCCCCTACTTGTTCGTCGTCCTCTTCGTCTTCTTCCTCTTCTTCTTCTTCTTCTTCCGGCCAAGCCTCCCCGGTCGGGGATGTGGAGAGGGTCCCTTCTCCAGGGTTGGTAAGGGAAGACGCTGGCAATGCGTCGGACCGTTCGGCCCCTTTTGAGGGGCCGTGACCCCATGTGGGGCCGGCTTGGGTTGATCCCCGGGTGTGTGAGGTGTCGTCCTCTTTTCATACCGATGCCTCCGTTGCCAAGTTTTTGGATGAGGTTCCCGTTTTGAAGGCTCCGACTGAGGAATCTTTGTTGGCGTTTGGCCCTTGTTCTTTGGGGGACCGTGTGTACAGGGAGCGGTCATCTACCGAGCCCCCCTTTTTCTTTATGTATAGTTGTCTTTTTGCGGACCTGCATGTGTCCCTTCCCTTTGACGCCTTCACGGTCGGGGTCTTGAAGGAGCTGAATGTGGCTCCGACCCAGCTTCATCCCAACTCGTGGGCGTCCATGCAAGCGTTTCGCATCGTTTGCCGGACGTTTGGGTTGCGTCCTCTCCCTTCTTGTTTTCTCCATTTCTATTCCTCATACCCGGCCAAGCTTGCTAGTTGGCAATCGCTGGTCAGCCGGGTGGGTAGTGTGTTGTTCAAACCCTTCACGGCCTCTTACAAGAACTTCAAAGAGAAGTTCTTTAAAGTGTACGTGGAGCCGGCGGGGACACGCTAATTTTTTTACGAGGTCGGCCAGTCTTGTTTCCCGCTTTTTTGGTCGAGGAGTCCGACGAAGATAATGGATTGGCCGAGGCCGGCATATCCGAGCGAGCATGAACGACTCATTTTTGCTTTGTTTGATAGCCTTCCCAGGAAGCTCCCCGCCCGACCGCTCATGTCGCTGTACAATGCGACCGATCACGCGGAGGCTTTCGAGGGTATGCTTTTTTCATGCACTTAGTCATTATTTGTTGCGTTTTGTTCTGACCGATCGTTTCTTGTTTCGCTTGCAGAAATCGCAAAGAGGGAAATACCTCAAGCAGTCGGCATGTTGCACTTGTTCAAGAGCAAGTTGAACGAGAAGAAGGGGGCCACCAGTGCCAAGCCCCGTGCGGAAAAGGGTGCCCGGGCGGGGCCCTCAAAGAAACGTGGCCGCGAGGGCGGCAATATTGCCCGTACTGTGCGGGCGGTGGGACAGATGCCCACTCCTCCTCCAGCTCGGTCAGCTAGACCGACTTCCCCACCTACCGACGAGTTCAACCATCCTATTCCGACGGGGGTGGCGGTGCCCTTGGCCTCCTCGGGCGGATCAACGCTTGCGTTGGTGGGGGGCGACCGGTCCTTCTCACAGGCCGTGAGCTTCAAGTTGCCCCCCAACATCGAGGGGTAGATCAGGTCGGTCCCCGACGACGACCTTCTTGACGGCGGCATCGAGATGATCTGCCGAGGTCTATTTTTGGCCGGCTGGGGGGCCGACGCTCGGAGGACCCGGGTCAAGGACATATCGCGCCTCAAGCACGATCTCCAGGAGGCCGGGCACAACCTGAAGCAGGCCGTGGAGGCCAACACAACTTATGAAAAGAAGTTGTGTGCGCAAGCGGCCGAGCTGGAGCTGCGCCAGAACAGGTTGGCCGAGCTGGAGAAGGCCGACGCCGACAAAGCCACGGAGGTTATTCTCCTTCGTAAGGCATTGGAGGCGGCCGACCGTCGGGCCACCCTGATGGAGGAGGAAGCTGCGGCCGAACGTGAGGCAAAGAGGGCGGCCGAGGCTGAAGTTTTGAAGACCATGGAGGACACCATGGTGCTTATTGGTCAGAACTTCGACCTTGCCGTCCGACAGGCCGAGGTGCTCTACGGCGGTCCACCTCCTTCTGGTCAATTTGACCAAGACATGGAGGTTGTGGATGGTCGTTTGGTTCCTGCGACGGCCGACCCTCCTGGTGAAGAAGTTGAAGCTGATCCCTCTCACGAGGTTTTGAATATTGTAGATTAGGCGGTCAGCTTTTAATTTTGGACCCCTGGGGCCGGGGTGTGGCCCCCACCTCTTTTCATTTAATATAAGTGTTTTTTCCTTCAATTGTTTCTGCATTTTCTGGACGAACGAGCCTTTACGAGCCGAGTGGGTTGGAATAATTAACCTTAAATCGTGGTAAAGTTAACTGAGTAAAAAGAACTAAGCAATCGGTCGGTGGATGAAATCAACTGAGTGACTCGTGATAATTAAAATCAATCAAGTGGTTGTAACGGACTTCGATCAGTCAGTCGTTCTTTAGAGAATTCGATTGACGAATTTTATTGAGTTTAGGTGAACCGGGGTTCTTGCCGAACGTTGTGTGTGCATCGGGAGGGTATGCCAGTTAAGGCTACATCCTGGCTGGGATGGGTACGGGTTTCGGGAGGGTATGCTGGTTAAGGCTACATCCTGGCCGGACCGTGTGTGTTACGGGAGGGTATGCCGGTTAAGGCTACATCCTGGCCGAACCGTGTGTGTTACGGGAGGGTATGCCGGTTAAGGCTACATCCTGGCCGAACCGTGTGTGTTACGGGAGGGTATGCCGGTTAAGGCTACATCCTGGCCGAACTGTGTGTGTGATTCGTTGTATACACCATGTTCGAAACGCCTCGTTAAAACCTCTCCGACCGATGGATCGGTCGGGCGAGGAAAGAGTGTGTGTATTTTATTCATGCTTAGCTGAAGTAAAACTTTAGGTGCGTGGCATTCCACGTCCTAGGTACAATTTTTCCCGATAGGTGTTCCAAGTGATAAGCCCCCCTTTCTCCTACTTCTCGGATTCGGAATGGTCCTTCCCAGTTTGATGAGAACTTGCCATCCGACTTCCTAGCGTTGCTGTGCATTCTCCAGACAAGGTCGCCTTGTTGAAAGCTTCTGGGCTGGACCTTTGAGTTGTACCTTCTGGACGCTTGGAGCTTGCATGCCGCTTCTCGTATCTTGCTTTTTTCTCGAAGCTCGTTCAAGAGGTCGAGGCCGACCGCCAGACTTTCCTTGTTGAGGGATACGTCAAAGAGTTGGCGTCGGATGGATGGCTCCCCGACTTCTACCGGTATCATGGCCTCGGTGCCGTACGTGAGGCTGTAGGGGGTTTCTTGTGTGGTGGATTGCGGGGTGCAGCGGTATGCCCACAAGACCTCAGGCAGCTCCTCCATCTATCTTCCCTTGGCAGTGCCGAGCCTCTTCCTTAGTTCGTTCAATAAAACCTTGTTGGCCGCTTCGGCTTGTCCGTTCGTCTGTGGGTGCTCAACGGAGCTTGTGAGGGATTTGATGCCGAGGTCGTTGTAGAAAGTTAGGAGGCCTTGGTCGATGAATTGCCGGCCGTTATCAGAGACTATCGAGTGTGGTATGCCGAATCGGCACACTATGTTTTTCCACACGAAATTTTGAACGTTTCGGGCAGTGATTGTGGCTAGTGGTTCGGCCTCTATCCATTTGGTGAAGTAGTCTACCGCGACAAGCAGGTGCTTCGTTTGGCCTTTGCCTGGTGAGAATGGGCCGATGATGTCCATCCCCCACATGGCGAACGGTCAGGGTGATGTCATGCTGTGAAGTTCTTCTGGTTTTCGGTGGTGAAGGGGGCCAAACTCTTGGCATTTTTGGCATTTCTTGACGTAATTAGCGCTATCTCCATGGACGGTCGGCCAGTAGTACCCCGCGCGAATTATCTTGGCCGCCATCGTTCAGGCTCCGGAGTGGCTCCCACACGCCCCTTCGTGGATTTCTTGTAGCACGTATTGGGATTGTTCCTTGGTGAGGCACTTTAGGAGTGGTGTTGAGTACCCCCTACGGTATAGGTCTTGGCCGATCATGGTGTACCGTGCGCACTGCCGTCTGATGTTCTTCTCTTCCCCCGGTTGGCATGTTCCGTGTTCCAAGTACTGGGTGATTGGGGTCATCCATGTGTTTGTCTCGGTGATTGTCATGCACTCGGCGTTGCCAACATTCGGCTGTGCTAGTCGCACCTGGACGACTGATCGGTGATGGCTTTGTTTTTTCGAAGATGCCAGGCGTGAGAGTGCATCGGCACGCTCGTTTTCCTGTCGTGGTATGTGCTGGACCGCCACCGTGTCGAATTTGGCCATGACGTTACGGACGGTGTGGTAATATCGTTGGAGGAGGGGCTCCTTGACTTCGAATTCTCCTTTGAGTTGACCGACGACCAGTTGGGAGTCACTCTTGCATGCGACCTCCCGCGCGCCTAGGTCATTTGCTAAGTTGAGGCCGGCCAGTATGGCCTCGTACTCTGCTTGGTTGTTCGTTGCTTTGAAGGAGAACTGGAGGGCTTGCTCAATCAGTAAGTCCCCAGGCCCCTCGAGGACGACCCCGGCTCCACAAGCCGTTTTGTTGGAGGAGCCGTCCACGTAGAGGACCCATTTGGGCAAGGTTTCTGTGTTTCTGGGGAGCTCGGCGGCGAAATCTGCCAAGCATTGGGATTTAATGGCACCCCTCGGTTCGTACTTGATGTCGAACTCTGAAAGCTCGACCGACCACCCTATCATCCGTCCTACAAGGTCGGGTTTAGATAAAATTTTGTATATAGGATAGTTGGTCCTACAAGGCCTGGAGGCCGGCACCGGTGGCGTGGGACCTGCCGGCCTGATTGGTCATGGCGAGGGACGACACCCCCTCGACCAGCTTCTTCATTCGCTTGTTCTCTTCTTGGAGGCTTTTGATTTCCTCCTCGTTCTTCTTAGCGGCGTCCTCGTGCGCCTTCCTCATCTCTGCTAGCTCCTTCTGAAGGGCCATCATCATTGCTGTTTGGTCTGCTTCGGTCATGCTTGCCATGCTGCGGGTTGATACCATCTACTGCTGTGGCTTCTGCTGGCTCTCCTCGGCCCCACGGTGGGCACCAATTGTTCTCGAACTAGGTTGGGGACTGGGAAAACTATTGTCTTCGGATGTCGCTCGGTCGGTCGTGTCTCGCTTCCTCCTTCGGTCCTCCTCGCTGAACGGCTCCTCAGGCTGGTGGGGTACCTGCAGATGGCACTCCAACGCTCAAGTCAGTGGGGTATCGTATTCGGCTGGTTAGGATACTGTAGATAGTGACTTACCTTCTTCCTTGGAATGCGTGATATTTATATTACCTTGATGGGCCCTTGCTGTTGGGCCGGATTAGGGGGTTGTTTAGTGATTAGGGTTGGATTAGGTCGTTTCCTAACCATAGGATAACCTTTGCTAATTGGGTCAACCTTTGACTTGAGCACCTTGTGTCGGTCGGCAACGCATGACACGTGGTCGACCTCGTACCTTAAAGTATGGTCTTAACGCATGGATTGACCGGGTCCATGGACCGGTTGGTCATCCCGGTACAAATTATTTAAGACAGAAGAATGAGAATGAGAACTTACCAGAGAATGAGAATGACGAGCTCACCAACGGTGGCAATGCTAGCACCACCTACCACCGCTGCTACCAACTACCATTGTGCACCACCTCAACCATCTTCTCAAGCACCACCTCCAATACCACTTCAAGGACCACCACCACTCGGCACTGCACTACACCCCACCACCACACAATGTAACTTCTTCTTTTTTTCACTCGCAGACAAACAACATTTTCATTTTTATCTTTCTATTGAAGGACAATTTTGATATTTTAAAACTTTATGGAGGTGCCCGAAGAAATCATGGAGGTGCAGGAAGAAGCTGTCCACTTATTACTCTCTGCACACACCCTAAGTCCATCTCACACTTTCCGTTCCACAACCCCTAATTATCTCCGTGCACCCCTACCCATCTCATTTTCTACCTTACACTGCCCCACTATTTCTTTCTGCACCCGCTCAATTTAAGCTTTTTGTCTCACCATGCCAAAACTTTCAGTTTTTTTTCTCTCACCTGATACTCACGCACGTCCCACCCACTAACGTCCAGCACCACTTTCTCTTTTTCTTTTTGTCTCATTCACGCGGCACACTCCACACATTCCACACACCACTCTCTTTTTTTCTCTGACATATCACAACAAACCTCCTCCAAATCCTCTCTTCTTCACTCACGCATAGCACTCCATATACCTACCACTCATTCCCTTTTCCTTCATTTCCAGCAATCCTACTAACGCCTCGCCTCACTCACATACGGTCTCGTTCTCTCCTCGCATTCAACAACGAGGACCTGCCACCGATGCTCCTCCACCACCACTGCTCTTCACGCTACCGCCCAACACCACAGACTCCCACATCTTCTCCTCCATCTCTGCTCATCACATTTGGTCGTTTAAAACAGATGCACCCGCTTCAGGAGTTACACGCCAACGGGCACCTCGCCGACAGCACCGTTCTCTTCCTCTCTCCCTTTCTCTCGCAGCCATTTGCCGTTCTGCTTTTCAGGTGAGGTGGTTCATAGTCAAGTTTTTGGACAATACTGCATGTTTTCTTTGTCGTGATGTTGAACGTACAAGATATTTTTATTTTTAATTTTACTTAAGATTTGGTTGAAAGTGAGTTTTCGGAAGTTTTTACATTTTGATCCCGCCATGAGAGGCACTTTCGTTTGCTTTCATTCAATTTCTTAGTTTGTAATACATGGGGCCCGCACTTTTGCTCAGTTAGGTCCAAACACAGGCATGCAATTTTTTCCGAGAACTGTTACGTGAAAAGAAAAAAACAGAGAGCCATTTTTATTTCTTAGCTCATCACACGTGGGACCCGCTGATTTGGCTTAAATTGGAGTTAAAATCGTTGAGAATTAATGGCAAGCAATTGGAAGAAGGATGTTTACGTGATAGAGGAGAAATGGGGCCACGCGCGGGCAATCATGTTTGTCTTTCAAATTTTAGGCTTTTCGCTCTTTCGACCCCCCTTGTCGATATTCCCACTCCCAACTATAAAAATTTTAAAAATATTTTTCTTATTTTAAAACATGTTTTCTATTTTTATTTTTGGGAAAAAAACAAACATTTAGAGAAACCACACTCATTTTACACATTAAATTAAAGGTACCGTCTTCGAACAGATGTGGTAAAGAGTTCTAATACCTTATGTGTAACTGACTCCCGGACTCTGAATCTGATTCGCAGACCATCTTTTTGGTTTTTCCATAATTTTCTGATATAAACTTTGGTAGCAACTTCCATCTCTCTAATATTTTTTACGACAATCTTTTTTTGGTTCGTCATCCGCCTGTCGCGATCCTGGTTGCGACAGTAGCAAATCTTCAAGAAAGCTTCATCAAACCCAAACGTTGGATACTTGAGATGTCCAACAATCTCCCCTAGTTTGATGAAGACAAATAGTCTAACAACAAGTCTTGAGTTTTGATAAACTTTATCTTGTGTAGGCAGCAACCAGTGGTGAAAAAAAAATAACATCATCAGTTCTTTAGTTTGTTCCCTCTAACTTGCATATTTTCACATGAGCTTTAGCTTCAACAACATATTCTCCCTCTTTGTATTCATCAAACATAATATGGGAAAATAAAATATAGTGGATCTATTTGAATGGATGTACCAGTCCAACAAAGAACAACAAATACAAAAATAGTTAAAGTAATAATAGTGATGCTTAAAGAAAATATAAAATGTTCAAGGTGCATACAACAAGCACCATATAACCTAAAAGAAACTAGAAAACAAAAGTGTTCAGCAGATAGGAAAATTAAACTGATTAAAAATAGAACACAACAGATTAAGTGGTGATAGAGCTTAGCCAACTACTCTTGTACTACTTAAATCTAATCATCAAAATGTTGAAACTTTGATGTAGCCATCTCAAAATACTCCCTTTGTTATGCACAAATGGTGTCCAGCCTGTGAATCATGAACCTCTCAAATCTGGACGATGGTTCACCTCTATCCCCTTATGGTACATAGGCTACCAATGCATTCATATAAGTTCCTTGAACATCTTTACCAGCATTGTTTGATCCAAAAATGTTAGTAGCATCACCATTTTTACTAATCCGTATATTGCTAATCTTTTGAAAACTCATTTTCATTAGAGTAGCACACTTCCAAATTTTACAGTTTCTCTCAGCTCATCCTTTAAATCAAGTTAAAAATGCTCTAAAAATTTGGAAATTAAAATTACATATGGAAACTTGTAATATGTGAGACGTTTGAACTTAATCATATGTTCTTTTATGATATAGATTTTTACCTTGATCTTATTCATTAGATAGTACATCAGAATTAAAGCCTTTTCTGTTAACATGGCATGGTTACTCCCCATGGGTGTTAACTACCATGCCTAATGTGTGTCAAAAAACACTTTGTTAACTTGAGATGTCCTACATGAAATCGATTAAAGGGAATGTCTTGATCTTTCAAACAAGAGCAATAGAATTGCATCTTGTTAAACTTACTGATTTCATCAGTGTTTCCCTTTCCAACCTTGACTCCATTATACTTGAGTCTAGTTATACATTTCCACATAGCTGGTGTGATCAACATGTGATATGATTCCAATAGCAAGATATAGATGTTTCATAGACATTATATGGAATCAACTTGAGTTGGAAAGTGAATAGGAACTTTTCTAGAATTGGATCAATGTTCTTTCATTCAAGAACTCACCAAAACTTGAGCTATCACACCAAAACTCATATAGAAATTCATTTCTTGTCAATTGAACCGATTAAAATGCACAAGAAATCAAATGAACCGAGTAAAATGGCTAACAATTGAATTGAACCGAACAAAAGCATGAAAGAAAGAAGATGAACCGTTTAAAAACAGTAAAGAAGAAGATGAACCGAACAAAATAAGAAAGAAAGCTAAAGAACCGAATAAAAGTGCAAGAAAAGACCTAAGACATGTTTTAAGAGTTTATATGGACATGGAAATGGATGAATTAGATGGAAAAGAGAAGAAGACTTATGTGGTTGGAGTCCTTGGAAAGGAACATGCCATTTGGAGGATGCAAAGCTCCAAGATGAGTGAGATGCCGCCACTTGAGGCTCCAAGATTGCTCTCAAGATAAGACTAGGTAAGAGAAGACACAAGTCTCTCAAATGCTCACCAATTTTGGGAGAGTTTCAGTACGATCAATATCAAATCTGTATTTAGAAGGACCCAAGCCCTCCTTATATAGGAGAAGGACCGGTCATGAAGTTTACAAAGCTTACACAACAAGCTAACCAAAAGTCTCTTGCATGCTACCCACTTCTAGCGCCTATAGTGAGGTATGAAGGGCCAACTTGTAGAAAGTTCCCCTCTAAGCACCTTTCTAAAAACTATATATTTAAACATTCTACATTTTATACAAAAGATACTACAAAAAGAGAAAACATTTTACCACTACTTCCTAATTCTTTAAATTTGCTCCTTGTAATCCTTTGAGGTAAGCTAATATCCTCTTGATCAACTTCAACTTCGACTTCTACCTTTTCTTGATCTTGATCTCCATCATACTCCCCGAGTTGGAGAGAATTCGACCACGAATTCTGGAGACCTACAGAAAAAGGAGTTAGATCACTGATATTAAATGTATGACTACCAAGGAATGTATCAGGCATATCTAACTCATAAGCATTATCATTAATCCTGTTTAGGACTTGAAAAGGTCCATCTCCACGAGGCATAAATTTGGACTTCCTTTGAGTAGGAAAACGATCTTTCCTCAAATGAAGCCAAACCCAATCACCTACATCAAATAATAATGCTTTTCTCCTTTTGTTGGCAAGTTCAGCATACTTGCCAACCTTCTTCTCAATTCTCAACTTGATGTCTTTATGCAAATTTTTAATAAAAGAAGCTTTCTCATCACCATCTTTGCACAAGACATCATCAAGTATGGGAATAGGAAGAAGATCAAGAGGTGTTAAGGGATTAAACCCATAGACAACCTCAAAAAGGAGAATGTGAGGTGATAGAATTTACTACACGATTATAAGCAAATTCAACATGTGGTAGTAAATCCTGATGGCATTCCTTTGAGCTCTTCTTTGCGTTTTGGTGATGAACTTGCAGAAGCTTGTGGAGGAGATGAAGCAAGGCCTTCCTAGGAAGTATGGGTGCCTTGAAGGTGCATGAGAGTGGGGAATTGGGGAGGTTCGGCCAGCCCCTTTGAAGGTGATGAAGTGAAGATTAAAACCTAGATGCTAGGCAAAGAGTAGTGTATGGCACAAATTTGGCAGCATAACAATACTCTATTCAATCTTGAAATACATGAGGTTGGCTCCTCCTTTTATAGGCTAAGGAGGACCTGAAATGATGAGCAAATGCAAGCCAAATGAAATACAAAAGAGTAGCACATGGAGGCACATGGAGCACATGGCACATGGGTGCACATGGCCTCCTAATTTGCACATGGACGTCCTAGATTAGTGGAGATCTTCTAGAAACCGTAGCTAATCTAGGTTAACTCCTCCTTAATCCTAATTTACAGAATTTAAACAAAGGTTCATAAGGCTATGCTATTTACACCACAAATAAGACTAAGCTACACTTTGTTGGGCCTTCTTGGATGTCACCCTTCTTGGATGTCAACTCTCTTAGATGCTCCTTGTGTGGCCTAGACGCTTCTTGTGTGGCCTAGACGCTTCTTGTGGGTGCCCTCTATGCAAGGTTGGTCCTAGACGCTCTCTTGGTTGCCTTTCATGCAAGGTTGGTCCTAGACGCTCTTTTGGGTGCTGGGGCCTCTTCCATCATCCCCTCCCTCTTGAAAAGGATTTGTCCTCAAATCCAATGCTTTTTCTTCAACTAGGGGGATGAATGTGGCTGGATGTTGTCCATCATCTCCTCCTTCTTGAGAAGATCTATCCTCAGATCTACAGACTTAATCTTGAATAGCAGCCTCTTGCGTCGTCAAGGTTAGTCCTCTCGGATTAAATGTCCATCTATGGGAATCTTGAAACAAAACAAAGGAGTTAGTGTCAGCAATTGGAGAAAACTTAATTGTGTGAAGTTGCTATTTTTGTTTTTCTTTTGTTTTTGGAAACTTTGCACAATATTTCCCTTTTGAAGGTTGTATGTGTCTTCTAATCCTCTTATGTTTTATAAAATCTCCAATAGTAGTTACTTTTTCCTTAGGCATAATTCCTTGAGGAGGTGGTAACAACTTAAAAAGGGAAAGAGGACTATGTTCACATACAACGTCAAATGGAGAAAGATGAGTAATCTTGTGGACTACTCCATTGTATGCATGCTCAATAGGAAAAGCATACTCATCCCAAGAATTGTGGTTGTCTCTCATGATTTCTCTAGGTATAGTAGAAAAAGCTATGTTTTCAATTTTATTTTGACTATTCTTTTGAGGATGATAAGACTTTGAAAAGAACAATTTAGTTTCAAATTTTTCCAAGAGAATCCTCAAATGATGGTTTTCAAATTTTGGAGCTCTATTCAACACTATGTTTGAAGATAAATCATGAAGACTTGTCACTTCTCTAAGGAAGAGTTTATCCATATCCATGAAAATGGAATCAAAACCTTTTGTTGTCCTAGGAAGCTCTAAGATAAAATTGAGGTTTATGTCTTCCCAAGGATCATTTGCAAAAGGTAAAGGAGTATAGAGCTCATGAGACATCACCTTAGGTGTATTTTTAAAACAAGAAATGTATCTAGGGTAATGTCTTTGAACATATTTTCTCATGGGTGACAAAAGTTTTCCCTTTAAAAGCTCTAGAGTTTTATCAACTCTATTTTGTCCCATGAGTTCTCCTTCATGACGAGTTTCTTTTTTATGTGTGAAGGTAGTCTCGTTGATACGACCATTGATCATGGAATCATTTTGCAATGGTTGTCTCAATAAGATATGACAAGTTTCTTTAGGGACTACCTTACATAAAAAATCGTCTTGGTAGTTGCCTATAGATAACTTGACCTTCATTTGTGGGTGATATCTCATATATTCAAAGTAAACTAATACATATTTATCTATGCAAGCCTCTTTTAAGGTTTATTCTTTTGTGACTATGCTTGCAAGTGTTCCTTCACAAAAGGTAAGGCTAGGTTGTTCAACAAGAAGCATGTTTTCAAAGGTATTTTCAAATTTTCTTTTTTGTTGAAGGACCTTGTGGGAAGGAACACTCTTTTCCCACGCCTTTTGTTTTTCAAAGGTTTTCTCTTGATTTTCTATTTTTAATATGCTTGTAAGGGGTTGTACCGTCCCGTCCCCGGGCGTTGACCAAAGTCAAGTCAAAGTCAAAGTCAACGTATGGAGGGGTCCTTTCAAAGGAAGAAAGTCAACAGATGACCGCTTGAGGCGTCGCCAAGGTAGGGCATCGCCAAGGTGTAGGCGTCGCCAGGTGTAGGCGTCGCCAGGATGAGGCATCGCTAGGTGTAGGCGTCGCCAGGATGAGGCATCGCCAGGTGTAGGCGTCGCCAGGTTAGGGCGCCGCCAGGATAAGGCGTTGCCAAGTTAAGACATCGACGGTGTAGCCCCCCGATACCCATGGGTAGGAAAGATCGTGGAGGGGGCGACACCGCGAGAGGCCTCAGTACCTCAGGACAGTAATAAAGAGAAGAGAAAGGTGGCTTCAAGGCCATAGTTCTAGTACTAGTAGGGGGTAACCTGACTCACGATGTACCCACGCCACCGGTGGGAGACCCTGGGACAGATACGACCCATGAGAGGGCCACGCTTAGGGGAGAACCACGTGCATGGTACGAGAGAAAGGTAGATACGCTCTCAGGGCAACTGATTAGAGGCTGGGGCGCATGAGTTGGCACCCAGAAAATCACCCCTTTGTGCAAATGCGCTCCAAGAAGGGGGACTTACACGATGAATTACCCCTAAGTTGGGTTACGACGTTGTAAGGCCCTCCACGAAGCGTAACGATCAAGTCAGAAGAACACGTGGCAATAAGCACTGAAAACATCAAGGCTTTCCTAAATGTTCACTAAGGTACGCGTTAATTCAGTTAAGATTCGAACGTTTCAAGGGATATTTTTATACGTTTTCAATGCGCTTTAACACATTTTAAATGCGAGAGGTGTATAAAAAGGGGCCTTGGGATGTTTGAAAGGGGATCCAAGTTTTAACCTAATTCTCACAGTTTACACAGAGTCACAAAAAACCCTAGTTGTTTCACGGTGCACCCACTATGCGCACAGACAATTAGGGCAACACAGTACTAGCTATTCAGTATTTCGACCACCTTCAGAGCATCCTTTCACGGTTTTCCGATACGGAGGTGGGTCACCTTTGATGTTTCTCGCTAGCTGACTTGATCGTCGGAGTGCAAACGGCCGCGAGGGCGCCCCTTTGTTCACTTCTTTTCAGGTACTCACGAATGGAGCAGAACGAAGGTGTCCTAGCTCGTGAGGACAAGCCACGCATAAAGACGACCCTAGTCAACCGACGGGAACATTTGGTGCCCACCGTGGGGTCGATATAAAACGTCAGTCCCATCACACCATTTTCCAGTTCCAGTTGCAGTTTCCAACCCAATTCCAGTTCTCAAATCGCAGATAATCAAGAAGGCTTCCAGAAACCACGAACATTAGACCCGCAAGCGCTAGGAGTGAAGAGATGACCATGCAACAACTCATGGGCATAATGCAAGGGTTGCAAGAAGCAATGGCAGCATCAAAAGCGGAGCAAGAGCGCATGCAGGCGGATCTCACAGCATCTCAGGCGAGAAACGATGAGCTCCACCGCACCAACGAGGAACTACGCCGCGGATGGCGCGACGTAGACGAGCCTGAGACAGCCACCCCACCAAGAGAATTCTCTACGCCGTTCTCGCAGACGATCCTAGAGACAGCGATCCCCAACACCTTCACGGGGCCCAAACTAACCTTTACAGGGATGGAGGACCCTGAGGCGCACCTCACTGCGTTTCACACGCAGATGATGCTGGTAGGCGGTTCTCATGCCATAAGGTGCAAGCTCTTCATTTGCACTTTGACTGGGATGGCCATGGATTGGTTCATCAGCCTCCCAGAGGGTCACATCACGTCTTTCACACAACTCTCGCGACTGTTCAAAGAGCAATACCTAGCCAACAGGGCCCCACCCCCTGTTTCATACGACCTATTTGACGTGAAGCAGTATCAAGGTGAGACCTTGAAAGAGTACATAAGCCGTTTCGGGGCGCAAGTGGTGAAGGTGGGCACCACAGACGAGCCCATGATCGTGTACGCATTCAGGAAAGGAGTGTGTCTTGGGTCTTTCAGCAAGTCACTCAATCGCAGCCGCCCCAAGACTTTTGCTGAAGTAAGGCGTCGGGCGGTAAAACACATTGCCTCTGAGGGTGAGGCATACGAGAAATGCACGACTGCTGCACCCACACGCCCAAGAGTGCAGATGCGCACACAACCCGCTAGGGTCCACGAAGCCGCCACAGAGAGAAAGAACCAAGACAGGAAGCGCACCTACGAGGCAAGGAGGACCCAGCCTAGGGGTCGAGCAAAAGGAAGGAGAGAGGGAAATAGACCTCTAAGGCACAATTTTGTGGTGGAACTTAAAGACCTCATCGTTGTGCCCAACATAGCCGACAGGTTGAGGCCACCAATGAAGTCTGACAAGGTGCTGGGACCTCACAAAGAATCATGGTGCGAATTTCATGAAGCATTCGGGCACCATATTAACAACTACTTAGCGTTGGGCTATCAGTTGGATGAGCTTGTGAAGAATGGTTTCCTAAAAGATTATCTCGCTGGGTCTACTACAACAACAACCACAGTGACACCAGAGGAAGGTCAAGCGCACGAAATGCCGACTCACGGAGAAGTACACACCATTTCTGGCGGCTTTTCCGGAGGAGGACCCACTGCCTCTGAACGTAAGAAATATGTGAGGTCAGTAAGTTCAGTTGCTGAGGAGTTTCCGGATGACCTGTGGGAGTCAGACCTTGTTTTTACAAGGGCTGACCTGCGGGATGTCGTCCCACACGATAATGACCCCGTGGTCATTTCAATAGTCACAGCGGGAAGAAAGGTACATAGGGTTCTTGTCGACCAGGGCATTTCTGCTGACGTCATGTTTTGTTCGACCTTCAACAAGCTACAGTTATCCCCCGACCTGCTAAGACCCTATACTGGATGCTTGTATGGGTTTGCAGATAACCCAGTGGAGGTACGTGGTTACCTGGAACTGAGGACGACATTCACTGATGGAGCGGCGTCACGCACCGAGAGAATCCGGTACTTGGTGGTTAACGCCAACTCAGCCTACAACATCTTGTTAGGCAGACCTGCCTTGAACAGATTAAGGGCAGTGTCCTCCACACGCCACATGAAGATGAAGCTACCAGATCTTAGTGGCAAAGTAATCGTAATCAAGTCAGATCAGGAAGAGGCCCGTAAGTGCTATGAAAATAGCCTGAAGACGAAGAGAGGCATGGTCATGGTGATTGAACGACCACCAGTTTCAAATTCGCAAATGGAGTTAGGACCGTTGGAAGAGGCGACGCTTGCGGAGTCCACGCCTGTCGAGGCCACACCTGCGGGGGTAATGCCTATAGAAGATGCACGTACGGATGGAAGATACGGTACACCTCGCCGATGGAAGAAGTATACGGAGAGGCCTCGCCCATGGAAGAAGAGTCAGGGAAGGCGATGCCCGATGTATCCGATAGGGCGACGCCTATAGAAGAGGACCCCGTGAACGAGTCTCGCGTAGAGAACGAGCAGAGTAAACAACCCCAACCAGTAGACAACGTGGTGGAAAGACAGATAAGGGGTAAGGTGTTCAAATTAGGACGTTTCTTGAGCCAGGAAGAACGAGAAGAGGTAGCTGCGGTGATCTCGCGCCACCTAGATGCATTCGCGTGGACTGCGGCGGACATGCCGGGCATCGACCCAGATTTTTTATGCCACCATCTTACTATGGACGCCAAGGTTCGCCCCGTGCGACAGAGAAGGAGGAAGTTCAACGAGGAACGATGCCTCGTCGTGAAGGAAGAGACGCAAAAGCTGTTAAGTGCTGGGCACATCAAGGAAATACAATACCCTGAGTGGCTGGCCAACGTAGTTCTAGTGAAAAAGGCGAATGAGAAATGGAGGATGTGCGTTGACTTCACAGATCTGAACAAGGCATGCCCCAAAGATTCGTACCCACTGCCCAACATCGACGCGCTAGTTTTGCGCGTCGGGCTGCAAAATGCTGAGTTTCTAGGATGCATTCTCAGGTTACAACCAGATCAAGATGCATCCAAGGGATGAGAGCAAAACGGCGTTCATGACGGAGACAAGCAGCTACTGTTACAAGGTGATACCATTTGGGTTGAAAAACGCAGGCGCCACCTACCAGAGGCTGATGGACAAGGTCCTTGCACCCATGCTGGGAAGGAACGTGCAGGCCTACGTAGATGACATGGTGGTGACTTCACACAAGAGAGGGCAGCACAACGGATCTGGAAGATCTGTTTGCTACCATATCAAAGTATCGCCTCAAATTAAACCCAGAAAAGTGCGTTTTTGGCGTGGAAGCAGGGAAGTTCTTGGGGTTTATGCTCACTGAAAGGGGTATAGAGGCGGACCCTGATAAGTGTGAAGCCATTATAGCCATGAGGAGCCCAACCTCAGTTAAAGAAGTTCAGCAATTGACTGGGAGGATGACAGCTTTGTCAAGGTTTGTGTCTGCTGGAGGGGAGAAGGGCCACCCTTACTTCCAATGCCTCAAGAGGAATAGCTGTTTTGCATGGACAGATGAGTGTGAAGCAGCGTTCCTCAAATTGAAGGAGTACTTGGCGACGCCACTTGTGCTCTGCAAGCCACAAGTGGGCGTCCCCCTCCGATTATACTTTGCGGTGACAGAGTGGGCCATTAGCTTTGTGTTGGTCCAGGAGCAAGACCAAGCGTAGAAGCCCATTTATTTCATAAGCAAGGCCTTGCAAGGCCTAGAGTTGAGGTACCAGTCGCTGGAGAAGGCAGCGTTAGCAGTGGTGTTCTCAGCCAGAAGGCTCCGCCACTATTTCGACAGTTTCACAGTGGTGATGATGACGAGCCTCCCAATCCAGAAAGTACTTCAAAAGCCAGATGTAGTAGGGAGGATGGTTCGTTGGGCGGTAGAACTGTCGGAGTTTGATATCCAGTATGAACCCAGGGGGTCCATCAAAGGGCAAGTCTATGCTGACTACGTGGCAGAGCTCTCACCAGGAGGAGACCCTCAAGAGGTGGAGTTAGGGTCACAGTGGATGCTCTCAGTGGATGGGTCCTCCAACCAGCAGGGAAGTGGCGCTGGAATAATCTTGGAGGGGCCTAATGGAGTGTTGATCGAGCAGCCTTTACGAGGTGTTGATTGCTGGGATGCTTTTGGCTAAAGAAATGGGTGCTCAGAGCCTCTTGGCAAAGAGTGACTCACAATTGGTCACAGGACAAGTAACAGGGGAGTATCAGGCAAAGGATCCACAGATGGCTGTGTACTTGAGGTACGCCCAGTTGTTGAAGAGAGCCTTCGCTGCGTTTGAGCTGGTGCATGTCCCTAGGGAGCAGAATGCCAGAGCTGACCTGCTTGCCAAGCTGGCCAGCTCAGGTAAGGGGGGAAGGCAGAGGACTGTAATCCAAGAGACCCTCAAAACGCCGCGAAAGTTTGTTGCGGACAACAAGGTGGATGTTCTTCATGTTAGTACAACAAGAGGAAAGCCAAGGTACCATCGCTCTTTGAGTCAAGATACGGTGAGGGCACCCTGCATCAGTACTTATGCGACCTCGCCAGAAGAAGAAAAGGGTGTACAAGTATGTGCTTTGGAGAAAGGCGACACATGGATGACCCCTTACAGGCGATACCTAGCGGATGGAGTCCTCCCAGCGGAACCAGAAGAAGGCAAGAAGATTAAGAGGAACGCCGCAAGGTACACCTTAGTGGATGGGATATTATTCAGACACGGGTTTACACACCCTATCTTGACGTGCGTGAGTGGCGACGAGTGCGCCAGGATAATGGCTGAACTCCATGAAGGTATTTGTGGGAGCCACGTGGGAGGAAGATCCTTGGCATCCAAGGTAATACGTGCAGGGTTCTTCTGGCCAACAGTAAGATAGGACTGCGTGCGATACGCCCAGCATTGCAAGCAATGTCAGATGCACGCTGATTGGCACAAGGCGCCGCCAGAGGAACTGAGGTCCATATACAGCTCATGGCCTTTCCATACTTGGGGAATTGATATCCTAGGCCCGTTCCCACTGGCGATAAGGCAGATGAAGTACTTGATCGTTGTCATCGAGTACTTCACCAAGTGGATAGAGACAGAACCAGTGGCACAAATCACTGCGCACAAGGTACAACACTTTGTTTGGAAGAACATTGTGTGTCGTTTTGGGGTGCCGAGGCGTCTCATTTCAGACAATGGCACCCAATTTGCGAGCCAACAGTTGGGGAAGCTGTGTACAAAAGTAGGAATCAAGCAGGTGTTTGCATCAGTCGAACACCCCCAGACGAATGGGCAGGTCGAGTCAGAAAATAAAGTTTTGTTGAGGGGTTTGAAACGCAGATTAGAGAAGGCTAAAGGGGCGTGGGCAGAAGAAGTACCAAGGATTGTATGGGCTTACCACACCACGCCTCAATCTTCCACCATGGAGACGCCTTTCAGCCTAGTGTATGGGTCGGACACCATGATCCCAGTAGAGATCCACGAGAGCTCGCCTCGTTTCCTAGGTTTCGTGGCAGAAGAGTCCAACGAAGAAAGGAAGGTGAACTTGGATCTGATAGACGAAGCTAGAGAAGAGGCGAGAATTAAGGCTGAGGCTGTGAATAGAAGAGTGGAGTGTCAGTACAGCTCTAAGGTGAAGCTGCGACAATTTCAGGTTGGTGATCTGGTCATGAGGAAGGCTCACCCTTACGAGTTGGAAAACAAGTTGTCTTCCAAGTGGACTGGACCGTTCAGAGTAATCAAAGCCAAAGGGAATGGTTCATATAAGTTAGAGACTCTAGAAGGAGGCCCCATCCCACGTAGTTGGAATGCGGCGAATTTAAAGTTTTATTTTAGTTGAAATTTTGTAAAGGGGACACTCTTTTTCCCTCCCGGGGTTTTTTAATGAGGTCACCCAAATAAAGAAAAGAGAAGTTTAAGATATTTCTGCCTTAGTTTTTCCCTCTCATGTAAGATCAAAGATTAAAGAAACAAAGACAAAGATTCAAGGAGTCGCCAAGATGAGGCGTCACCAAAATAAGGCGTCGCCGAGATGAGGTGTCGCCAAGAGGAAGCGTTACCAAGATGAGGCGTCGCCGGGACAAGGCGCCGCCAGGATAAGGCATCGCCAGATAAAGGAGCGGAGGTCAGATTCAAAGCAAGATAACAGGTATGTTCAGTATAAGTTAAAAATCCGAATGCCTAGTTCTTGAGTAGGGGTTAAAGGATTCCTTCGGGACGCCCCCTCCTCAGGTATGAATAGCTAGCCCCGGTATCAGATGTTAAACATAAGTTAAAAATCCAGGTGCCTAGTCCTTGAGCAGGGGATAAGGGATTCCTTCGGGACACCCCCTTCTCAGGTATGAATAGCTAGCCCCGGTATCAGACGTAGGCTAAAATTTGGGTGCCTAGTCCCTGAGCAGGGGTTAAGGGATTCCTTCACCCCTTCCTCAGGTAGGAACAGCTAGCCCCAACGTCTGATGTTTAGAACACTTCGCCTTGGTGTTTTCAGACACCCTGAGGACGATACGGCGCTGTTGTAGTAGGCCCTCCTCAAGCGTGGGCACCAAGCGCGAAGAGATAAGGGCTAAGTTGCTCTGGTGTTTAGACACCCCGTGGGCGATACGACGCTATTGTAATAGGCCTCTCCACGGGCGTGGACGCCAAAGCGTGACTTTTGTCCCAAGTGCTTAGACACGCTAAGGACACCCAGAGCAGGTCTCTCCTCGAGCGTAGACACCCAGTACAGGTAAGATAAGTCCTCCTCGCCCTCGAACGATGTCGAGGCCACAAAAGAATAGATAAGTCCTCCTCGCCCTTGAGCGATGTCGAGGCTAGAAAGGAGATGAGACTCCCTGTTTCATCTTAAAGCGATGATAAAACCGGCAATGCCTTTGGCTACGAGTGCCTTGGGCTCAAGAACAAGTAAGTAAAGGTGAAGCACTCAAGGATGAAAGTTGGATTGCTATTATGCAGGAAGAGCTGAATCAATTCATCAAAAATGAAGTATGGACTTTGGTTCCTAAAGCTGACAACAAGAATATAATTGGAACCAAATGGGTATTTTGAAACAAACTAAATGAAGTTTGAGTGACTACAAGAAACAAAGCTAGGTTGGTTGCCAAAGGTTACAATCAAGAGGAAGGCATAAACTATGATAAAACCTTTGTACCTGTGGCCATATTGGAAGTTGTGAGACTGTTGCTTGCCTTTGCCTGCATTAGTGGTTTCAATTTGTTCCAAATGGATGTGAAGAATGCCTTTGTAAATGGGTTCATCAATGAGGAGGTTTATGTCTCACAACCACCTAGTTTTGAGGATCATCAAAATCCCAATCATGTTTACAAGATGAAGAAGGCTTTGTATGGACTTAAACAAGCTCCAAGATAGTGGTATGAGAGACTTAAAAATTTCCTCTTGTCTCATAACTATGAGAGTGGCAAAATTGATAAGACTCTTTTTTATTAAAATGTCCAAATCTACTATCATTTTAGTTCAAATTTATGTTGATGACATTATATTTGGTGCTACTAATGATAGTTTGTGTGAAGAATTTGTGGAAGCAATGCAGGGGGAGTTTGAAATGTCTATGATGGGGGAGTTATCCTTTTTCTTAGGGTTGTAGGTCAAGCAATCAAAGGATGTCATCTTCCTTAGCCAAACCAAGTATTGTAAAGAGATTCTCAAGAAGTTTGAAATGGAAAATTGCAAAGAGGCATCCACACCAATGTCTACAAGTTGTCATATGAATGCTGACTTGGTTGGAATAACAGTAGATCAAACAAAATTCCAAGGATTGATTGGTTATTTGCTTTATCTCACTACTAGCAAGCCAGATATCATGTTTGCAATTTGTCTTTGTGCTAGATTTCATTCCAATCCAAAAGAATCTCACTTCAATGTTGCAAAACGAATTCTGAAGTATCTCAAGGGCACAAACCACTGTTGGTTTATTGTATCCCTCTCACTCTCCTATACACTTAGTTTGCTATTCTAATTTTGATTTTGCAGTGTGTAAGCTAGATCGAAAAGGCACAAGTGGGACTTGTCATCTTCTTGGTTCAAGTCTCATATCTTGGCATAAGAAGAAGCAAGCTTGTGTGGCTCTTTCCACTACTGAAGCTGAATACATAGCTGCTGAAAGTTGGTGTGCTCAAATTCTCTGGATCAAACAGCAATTAGAGGACTTAGGGTTGAAGATCAACAAGGTGCCTTTGCTTTGTGAAAACACAAGTGCTATAAATCTTACCAAAAATCATATTCAGCATTCAAGGACAAAGCACATTGAGATTTGCTACCACTTTATAAGAGATCATGTGAGCAATGGTGATTGTGAAGTTCAACTTATTAAAACTGGAAGAAAACTTGCAGATATATTCACCAAGCCACTTCCCAAGGACAGGTTTTTCTTTATAAGAAATGAATTGGGTATTCTTGATTCTAAAAATCTTGCTTAATTTTGCTTATAATTTGTTCTTCTACTCTAATTGTGAAGACAAATAAGGGGAGAATTATCTGGTTTGACTGTGGTTTGTATGTGTGTAGTATGTTGTTGCAGAAAACTCTGATTGTGCACCTCATTCACACTGGTTTTTCACACTGGTTTTGCTGGTTTTCTTTATGAAAATCATATGGTGAAAACTGGTTCATTGGTGCAAGAGGAACCTGGATATGATTGCTCTCTGGGACATGCATTTTGTCTATTTTGCAGGTACATTCAAATTCAAACAGATCAACACAAGCAAACCAGAGATTTGTCTTCATCAAATAGGGGGAGATTGTTGAAGATAGGCTTTGATGTCTCCAAATCTATGAGGATTGCTTGAAGGCCTGGGTGCTACTTGTGTGTGTGTTATGGGTAGTCTGAATCAAGATCTTTTGAAAAAAGAGTGTTTTCTAAAGAAGTGAAAAAAATAACCAATTGTTTTATCATTTCAATTGGTTGTTTTACACTTAGTGGTTTTTGAAAAGGATTTGAAAAACTTAACTTTGTTTGACTTTGCTGTCAAACCAATTCAACCGGTTGTTTTGAGAAATCTGTTGTTCAAGAGTGATCAAGTGCTTTGAAGAATTCATTTATGCTTTGAAGAATCCAAATCCTTTGTGTTTGATGCAAGGTTGTGTTGCTGCTGTGTTTTGGGAGGGATCTATGTAGTTTTATATGTAATCCACTCCTTTGTAGAATCTAAAGCTAATGTGTTTTAAATCCTTTTTAAAATAAAGTGTTTTTCAAACTAAGTGAAAAACAACCTGTTGTTTTGTCGAATCAACCAGTTGTTTTACTCCTAGGAGTTTTTGAAAAGGTTGAAAATTGTTTAAGTTTGGTTGACTTAACTGCCAAACCAAACAATCGGTTGTTTTGTGGTTTCAACCGATTGTTTCTTTGAAAATCCTAACATAATTCTATTTTTGTGGTTGAATGTTCTTTAAATGATTTCCAACTGAATACGCTCATTCATTAAATGCTTTGACCAATCTTTGGAAAATATAAATAGTTTGTTTATGTTTTCAAACAATGAAGAAACAAATTTGAGTTTGTCAGTTGTGAAAGAGTTGATTCAAGATTTGAACATTCACATCAAAGCTTTGGGTTTTCTAAGAGAGTGGAATATGATTGCATTTGTATTGATTTCAGATTGTTCTGTAAACAAGTGTAATCTCTTCTCAACCTTCTGTATTTTTGGTGTTGTGTGCTCTTGAGGTAGTCAAGATCAATACTCTTGGTGTGTGAATTGCCAAAGTGAGTGCTTTGGTGGATTGTGTGTTGTAATCTGGTTTGATTACTTAGTGGATTACCCAATGGTTTTCTGGGGACTGGATGTAGCTCTTGGTTTAAGAGTGAACGAGTATAAACTGTTGGTGTATCTTTCTCTTACCCTTAAACTCATTTACATTCTGTTTTTAGTTTTTATTGGTATAAACAACCAATTGTTTCGCAGAAACAACCAATTATTTTTCTGCTGCTTTGCTATTTTATTGATCTTGTTCTTGGCTAACCTGATTTCTGTTCTGGATTCATACAAAGAATTTTGTTAAACTTTTAAAAGATTTCAAAAACCTCTCTTAAACAATTCACCCTCCTCTCGTTTAAGGCCATATATTCTAACAATTGGTATCAGAGCTTGGTACTTGAAAAATATTCAAGTTTGATCCTAAAATCTTTATTCTATGACTAAAAAACTACCTTTTGGGGATGGTGTCTCAATTAACAGACCACCTTTGTTTTGTGGTTTGAATTATAAGTATTGGGAAGCTAGAATGAAAATTTTTGTTGAATCCATTGATCAAGGAATTTGGGATGGAATTGAAAATGACCCTTTCATTCCTAAGATTAAAAAGAGTGGATCTTTTATTAAAAATCCTTGTTCCCAATGGACTAATGAAGAAATTGAAAAGGCCAAGTTTGATTGCATTGCCAAAAATATTATAACCTCTGCTTTAGATTCTAAAGAATTTTTCAGGATCTCAGAATGTGAATCTGCTAAGGAGATGTGGGATACATTAAAGCAACTGATGAGAGTATCACTGAAATAAAGAAAGCAAAGACAAGAAGTCAAGCAAGAAGAAAAAGGAGGCAAAATAAAAAAGGTCTCAATCTGTGTTTTATGGCCAAAAAGGAGGATGATTCAAGTAGTGAAAGTAGTGTAAGTTCTTATGCTTCTTTAAATGCTGAAAACTACAGTCAATTACTTCAAGCCTTTAAAGAAACTCATGAAGAGCTAACTGATTGGCTCTCTTGAATAACCGGTTGAAGGGAATGAACAATTGGCTTGAAGACAGAGTTAAATCACTGGAAGAAGAGTTGGAAAATTCAAAAACAGATTTTGAAAATCTTGAAATTGTTTACAAAAACTCTTCTTGCAAGTGTGACTCTCTTGTTTGTGAAAATTGTGAAAATCTTGAAAAGAAAGTTCATTATCTTGTAAGAACTGTGGATAAGCTTTCAAAGCGTGGCATCTCAAAATTGTGTTTTTGGAAAAGCAGGATTAGGTTTTAATCCACAGAACAAGCAAGATATGTTTTCAAAGTCATTTTCAAAACTGCCAGAAAAACAACCGACTGTTAAATCGAAACAATCGGTTATTACATGCTTTTACTGCATGAAAAGAGGCCATTTAGTCAAATTCTGTAAAATTAGGAAATATTTTGTTACTAAAGGCATAATGAGATGGATTCTGAAAGATTTTGGAGTTCCCAGTGATGAATGTGAATCAAAAGGACCCACATTTATAAGTGGACCAAATCTTTGTACTTGAAATTGTCTTTTGTAGGGAAAATTGATGGAAAGCATGCATCAGTGGTATCTGGACAGTGGCTGCTCAAAACACATGACAGGAGATAAATCTAAGTCTGTGAGCATCATCTTCAAAGAAGAAGGCCATGTAACATATGGAGACAACAACAAAGGAAGAATTCTTGGAAGAGGCTCTATAGGAGACAAGAGTATCTTGCTTATTCATGATGTCTTGTATGTGGAGGGACTAAAACACAACTTGCTTAGCATTAGCCAACTGTGTGACAAAGACTATCAAGTAATCTTCAAGACAAACTCTTGTGAAATCAGCCTTCCCAACTCAAAAGAGGTAATGTTGATTGGTAAGAGAATCAACAATGTCTATCTCTTTGATATTTCTTCTCCTTGTTCTATTGGTTGTCTTCTTTCTAAGGATGATGAATCTTGGTTATGGCATAGAAGAATTGCTCACATTCACATGAATCACTTAAACAAATTAATCTCAAAAGATCTTGTGATTGGGTTGCCCAAGCTAAAGTTTGAGAAGGACCACATATGTGAAGCATGTCAAAAGGGGAAACAAGTTAAAAATTCCTTCAAACTTAAAAATGTTGTTTCATCTTCAAAACCCCTTGAGCTGCTCCACATGGATTTATTTGGCCCTTCAAGAAACATGAGTCTTGGTGGCAACTATCATGCTCTTGTTATTGTGGATGATTTTTCTAGGTACACATGGACACTCTTAGAATCAAAGAGTGATGCTTTCTCAACTTTCAAGAAGCTTGCAAGAGCCTTACAAAACACAAGAAACTGCAGTAATGGTTCAATAAGAAGTGATCATGGAGGAGAATTCCAAAATGAGAAATTCAGCAAATTTTGTGAGAAAGCTGGGGTAGTGGAAAGAAAGAACAGATCTCTAGAGGAATTAGCAAGAACCATGCTAAGTGAGTCCTCCCTACCCAAGTACTTTTGGGTTGATGCTGTTAGCACCTCTTGCTATGTGATGAATAGAGTGCTAATAAGATCGATCTTAAACAAAACACCCTATGAACTCTTTAATGGAAGGAAGCCAAACATTAGTCACCTAAGAGTGTTTGGATGTAGCTGTTTTGTTCTAAATAATGGGAAAGAAAATCTGGGAAAGTTTGATGAAAAAGAGGACAAAGGCATTTTCATTGGTTATCCATGAAACATTCATGCTTATAGAGTCTACAACAAGAGGCTCATGATTGTAAAAGAATTTGTTCGTGTGGTATTTGATGAAGTTGATCACAAAGTCTTGAATCCCTCACAGATCAGCACTGAAGAGGACGACCAAAACATCATTATGCAGAAACTGGATTGTTGTCCATAAAAACAACCGATTAATTCATCGAAACAACCAGTTGAAATTCTGCAGCAGGATTCGTTGCCTAAGGAATGGAGAATACCAAGGGATCTGTCAGTGGAAAACATCATTGGGCAGGTAAAGGAGGGTGTTTCTACACGTAGCTCTATCTCAAACTTCTATAGGAACACTGCTTTTGTCTCTAAAGTTGAACCAAAGTCTATTGAAGAAGCTCTTAAAGATGAAAAATGGGTGGATGCAATGCATGAAAAGCTGAATCAGTTTGCTAGAAATGATGTGTGGCTTCTTGTCCCCAAGACAGATGAGATGAATGTCATTGGATCTAAATAGGTATTCAGAAACAAGCTAGATGAAGCTGGAGTAATTACTAGAAACAATGCAAGACTAGTTGCCAAAGGCTACAATCAAGAGGAAGTAATTGACTATGGTGAAACCTTTGCCCCTGTTGCAAGGTAGAAGTTGTGAGGTTGTTGTTGGCCTTTGCTTGCATGAGTGGATTCAAACTCTTTCAAATGGATGTGAAAAGTGCTTTTCTCAATGGTTTCATCAATGAAGAAGTATATATTGAGCAACCACCGGGTTTTGAGGATAATCAACATCCCAATCATGTTTTTAAGTTGAAAAAGGCTTTGTATGGGCTTAAGCAAGCTCCAAGGCAGTGTGGTATGAGAGGCTTAGCAACTTCCTTCTATCTTATGGCTATGAAAGAGGAATGATTGACAAAACTCTTTTCATCAAGAAAGCAAATTCTGAAATTATTTTGGTCCAAATCTATGTTGATGACATAATTTTTGGTGCTACCAAGGATAGTTTGTGTGAGGAGTTTTGATGGGTTGGTACCAAAAGATGGGTTGTTCTTCTTGGAGATTTGAAAAGGGTGGCGGAAGCAATGGATGTATGGATCAAGGAGGGGCATATAGAGCTATGGGTTCCTTGTAGGTGCATGAAAGGTATGGAGAATGATTGGTTGGGCCATATCACTTGGAGAAAGGTGGAGGTGAAGATCAAAGTGTCTAACCTAGAGTGACTAGACAAGGGAGTAGAAGCTTGCAATATTTGGCAGTAATTTAATCATAAAATTGATCTTATTAAAACATGAGCTAAGCACCCCATTATATAGGTTCAAGTGCCTTGGAGAACAAGGAGCAAGGGTAGGAAGGGGAATACACAAAAGAGTGGTTGCTAGGGTTTTGACTAAAGTCAATGTCGCACCCTAGGAGCAAAGTTCTAGAAGCTAGGTTAACTTCTTACCCTAAAAGGCTTTACTCAAGCTACAATGATAAGCACCCCCCCCCCCCCCCCCCCCCCCCCCCATTATGCTAAAGGAACCCTATTCTACTGAAATTACAAATAAAGAAAGAAGCTCTCATGGCTTGGGTTTTACTTCTTGTGGTCCTCTTTGAACATATAAAGAAACATTTCTCTGCCATCAGTAGCAGAGTCCCAATCTTCTTGAATCCTCTTTGCCATGGACCTAGTTGTTGGGCTTGAACTAGGACCCAAGCTTGGGCCTCTTCCATTAAGTTTGTTGCTGCAATGCAAGGTGAGTTTGAAATGTCCATGATGGGAGAGCTTTCCTTCTTTCTTGGGCTGTAGGTTAAACAATCAAAGGATGAAATTTTCTTATGTCAATCAAAATATTGCAAAGAA
Organism: Phaseolus vulgaris; assembly: GCF_000499845.2. Classification (NCBI taxonomy): domain Eukaryota; kingdom Viridiplantae; phylum Streptophyta; class Magnoliopsida; order Fabales; family Fabaceae; genus Phaseolus; species Phaseolus vulgaris. The sequence goes on from NC_023752.2 coordinate 27,848,730, forward strand.
ATCCTCAAGAAATTTGAGATGGAGAGTTTGCAAGGAAGCTAGCACACCTATGCCTTCAAGTTGTTATATGGATGCAGATGCTGCTGGAAAAGGGGTAGATCAAACAAAATTGTACCGCCCAGGTAGTCGGAGGTGATGACGTGGCAGCGAGCTATTATGTAGGTGTGTTGAGCAGGGCTCATGGCTGGCAGAAGGGAAGGAGATCGGGGGGCTCGTGTAGTCGCCAGTCTTTAAGTTGGCGTGCTCCGATCTCTAGCATACCTAAACCGGCGGTCACTAGGTTTACGATGAAGTCGCCGGATGCAAACCTAGGCGACCAAATGATCAGAGATCGCCGAAGGCAGGACATCGCCGAAAGATCAGCGAAGCTTGTTCCAGGCTTTCGAGGCAGAGGATGAAGGCATCAGATAGTCATTTCCTAGCTAGCCAGAGGTTGAGATCGGGGAACGGCTTACCTGAACACGCACGGTGAAGCAAGTGAAGTAGATCATGAAGGCGGCCGGCGAGACCACAGGGAAGGTGTATATGAAGGCACCCGTACTCGCCACGCAGAAGAGATCACGCTCCAAGGCAGTTATACGCTGAGTTGTTCCTTGCGTAAGTAACTTAGCCAAAAAGCCTGAAAAGAAGTGGCGCCCAAGTCAAGGATGCTCCAGATGGTGACACATGTACGGCTAGATACGAGCCACGTGTCCAGAGGTGTAACTGTCAGGAGAGAGAAAGTGCACAGGTATATAAGAGATTCTAACGAACTTCTGAGGTACGCGCGCGTTTTAGATTACTTCTTTTACGCTTGCGAGAACTAGAGTACGCTGAGAGAGAATCTTGCACGGTTCCAGAGAGTTCTTGAGTTTTCTCTTAGTATTTGGTGGTTCAGTCGCTGACTTGGGCGTCGGAGCGTGATCGGCTGCAGCGGCACCGTTCTGTCTTTTTGCAGGTTCTTGAGGCGAATCAAGGCGAAGGACCGAAGCTAACACGGCGCAGAGTCGATCCAGATTTGACGAGGCAAAGTTCTTGCGTCCCGGTCAACAGGCAGGATAAAAAATATAGAGGCTTAATTCGTTCTTTACTCTATCTCACAACAAGTAGACCGAATATCATGTTTGTCGTATGTCTTTGTGCAAGATATCAAGCAAATCCAAAGGAATCTGACTTCAAGGCTGCCAAAAGGATTCTCAAATATCTTAAACAAACTACCAATGTTGGTCTATGGTATCCTTCTTACTCACCTATACATTTAATTGGATATTCAGATTCTGACTTTGCAGGGTGTAAGCTAGACCGAAAAAGCACAAATGGCACTTGTCATCTTCTTGGATCAAGTATCATTTCTTGGCATAGTAAGAAACAAACTTGTGTAGCTCTTTCCACTGCAGAAGCTGAATACATAGATGCTGGGAGCTGCTGTGCACAAATTCTTTGGCTTAAACAGCAGCTTGCAGATTTTGGATTGAAGATTAGCAAGGTTCCTTTGCTTTGTGACAACACAAGTGCTATAAATCTCACCAAAAATCAGATTCAGCACTCAAGAACAAATCACATTGAAATTCATCATCACTTCAAAAAAGATCATGTGAATAATGGAGATTGTGAAATAAAGTTCATTGAAACAAAACTACAGCTTGCTGATATATTCACAAAACCTTTGTCAAAAGACAGGTTTTACTTTTTAAGAAATGAGTTAAGCATTATTGACTATCAAAATCTCTTTTAAACTATTTTCTATGCATAAAGTCTATTTGCGAGGACAAATAGGGTGAGAATTGGTTGTGTGTTGCTCTACAATCTGTTTCAAACTGTTAAATCTCTTCAATTTATGCTTTTAAGGTTGATTTTTGCTTCTGCTGATAGAAACAACCGATTGAATCCAGGAAACAACCGGTTGTTTATCTTATATAGTATTGTTTTTATGATGGTTTTCTGTTCTAAGGTTCATGCAGAAAACTAGTCAATATGCTATTTTAACCTGTTGTTAAAGATGCTCTGGTATGCATAAGTTTTGCTTTGCAGGTGCTGCTTCAGATTCAATCAAAGACCAACACAAGCAACCAGGGATTTGTCTTCATCAAATAGAGGGAGATTGTTGATCAAGAGTGATCAAGTGCTTTGAAGAATCCAAATCATTTGTGCTTGATGTAATGCTGTGTTGATGCTATGTTTTGGGAGGGATCTGGGTAGTTTTATATGTAATTCACTCCTTTGTTGAATCTAAAGCTAATGTGTTTTAAATCCTTTTCAAAATAAAGGGTTTTTCAAACTAAGTGAAAAACAACCTGTTGTTTTGTCGAATCAACCAGTTGTTTTACTCTTAGGAGTTTTTGAAAAGGTTGAAAATTGTTTAAGTTTGGTTGACTTAACTGCCAAACCAAACAATCGGTTTTTTTGTGGTTTCAACCGATTGTTTCTTTGAAAATCCTAACAGAATTCTGTTTTTGTGGTTGAATGTGCTTTAAATGATTTCCAACTGAATACGCTCCTTCATGAAATGCTTTCACCAATCTTTGGAAAATATAAATAGTTTGTTTATGTTTTCAAACAATGAAGAAACAGATTTGAGTTTTTCAGTTGTGAAAGAGTTTATTCAAGATTTGAACATTCACATCAAGCTTTGGGTTTTCTAAGAGAGTGGAATAGGATTGCATTTGTATTGATTTCAGATTGTTCTGTAAACAAGTGTAATCTCTTCTCAACCTTCTGTATTTCTGGTGTTGTATTGCCAAGGAGTGATGTGTGCTCTTGAGGTGGTCAAGATCATCCTCTTGGTGTGTGAATTGCCAAAGTGAGTGTGTTTCTTGAAGGGTTCAAGGTCACACTGCTTTGATGGATTGTGTGTTGTAATCTGGTTTGATTACTTAGTGGATTACCCAGTGGTTTTCTGGGGACTGGATGTAGCTCTTGGTTTAAGAGTGAAGCAGTATAAACTATTAATGTATCTTTCTCTTACCCTTAAACTCATTTACATTCTGTTTTTAGCTTTTACTGGTATAAACAACTGATTGTTTTGCAGAAACAACCGATTTTTTTTCTACTGCTTTGTTGTTTGATTGATCTTGTTCTTGGCGAACCTGATTTTTGTTTCGGATTCATACAAAGAATTTTGTTAAACTTTGAAAAGATTTCAAAAACCTCTCTTAAACAATTCACCCCCCCCTTCTCGTTTAAGGCCATATATTCTAACAAAATCAACCGATTGATTTTTAAAATTCCTTAACAGATTATGTTAAGTTTGTTAAATCTGTCTTAAAAGATTCAAAATTGATTTGGCTCATGCATTAAATGTTTTTAACAGCATTTTGGAGTATAAATAATCTGTTATACGCTCCTAGTTATTATGAAATCAGATTATACCTTTCAAATCAGTTTTGTCCAAGTTTGCTTCAAGCTTTGGGTTCTTTTAAAGAAAGGAATATGATTGCTTTGTAACTTTGAATTCAATCTTTTGATTGTATTAACTGTGATCATTCCTTTTCTCTCTTGATCTCTGCAATTCTATAAAGACTGGTGTGTGTAAGATCTAGAAAGTGTTCTAATCTGTGGTGTGTTTTCTTGAAGGATTCAGGATCACCTCTTTGGTGTATGGTTTGTAATCAAGGTTTTGATTGCTTAGTGGATTTCTCAGAGGTTTCTGGGAACTAGATGTAGCTCTTGGTTAAGAGTGAACCAATATAAATTTGTTGTGTAATCTTTCTATCCCTTATCTCCTTTAAATCTATTTTAGCTTGTTTTTTATTCACTGCTGATAAAAACAACTGGTTGATTCTCATAAACAGCCAGTTGATTTTCTAGAATCAACTTAAAACAATTTTATTTGTTGGCTGATTTGGTTTCTTGTTCTTTGATTCTTCATTGAACTTCACTCTACCTTCAATATTTATGAAAAATGTCTATAAAAAATTCACCCCCCCTCTTGTTAAAGGCCTACAATTCCAACAATTAAGACAAGTATTCCATCGATTACGAAGCATCCACGGAACATTAGTCCTAGCAGTAAATACAACAGAAACCAAAGCAGAATCACATTCAAGCCATACATTAGTAAGCCTAATCTTTTGAACTTTCTCCGTAACATGTATAACTCCATAAAACTCAGCAACCATAGTGTTGAAAATGAAGCTTTGATGCCTCCAAATCCATGAAAACATCATGAAGACTTTGTTGTTGTGTTTAGGGTTTAGTTCTAGGCAGTTTAGTATTTGTTAGATCCACTCTTAGTCAAATTCACAATTGAATCAATTTGGTTTTGAAAAGAAAAATGGTTTTCAAAGCTAAGTGAAAAACAACATGTTGATTTCTCATTTTAAACAGTTATTTTTCCCTCATCCTGTGTGAAGAGTTTTTGAACTGTTTTGGTTTTGGTTAGCTTAACTGTTAAACCAATTCAACCGGATAAATCGATATTTCAACCAGTTGATTTTTTTAATTTCTTAACAGCTTTTCATAAATTTGTTATATATGTTTTCAGTTATTTACAAACTATTTTGGCTCATGTTTAACTGATTAAAACGACTAGTTTCATGAGCTATAAAGTGTGGATTACCCTTCCTATTTCAAAGAGAGGAAAGTGATTCATAATACATTTTTGTGAAAGTTTGGATTCAAGAAAGCAAGATTGCCTTGAGTTGTGTTTTGGTTAAAAAATGGATTAGAAGCAACTGTGATTTCCTGAATCAGGTGTAATCTGTTCCATATTCTCTTGTAATTGTTTTTCAGTTTGAATACTTGTAATTTGTGTATCTGTAAAGTCAAAGGGTTATTTTTACTATGTGTTAGAAATCAAAGAGGGTGTCTGTTCTTGAGTGGTCAAGATCACCTCTTTGTGGTTGTGGTGTGTTGTAATCTGTTGTTAGTTACGTAGTGGAATACCCAGTGGTTTTCTGGGGACTGGATGTAGCTCTGGTAAGAAGTGAACCAGTATAATTGTTTGTGTGATCTTCTCTCTCTCTCACACTCATTTAAAATCTGTTTGACTTGTGATTTCATCTTTGCTGCCATAAACAATCGATTAAATCGTATTTTCAACCGATTGTTTTTCTGATAACAGTTTTAATAAAAAAAAAATTCTTGGTTGATCTGTTTCTTTGATATATAAATCATCATTAATCTTCATTCTTAGCCAGTATTTGTGAAAAACTTTTTTATACAATTCAACCCCCGTGTTCCCCCCTCTTGTTAAGGTCATTAATTCTAACATTTGGTATTAGAGCTAGGTTCTTGAAATTTTCTCAAGCTCTATTTTTCAAATTTGTTTTAATGGCTGACAAGTTACCTTTTGGGGAGGGAGCTTGTATCAATAGACCACATTTATTCTGTGGTGTGAGCTATCAATTGTGGTGTATTAGAATGAAAATTTTTGTTGATTCTATAGATAGAAAAATCTTGGATGTCATCACAAACAGTTCTTTCATACCTTCGCTTGAAACTTATACAGCTTTCTGTGAAAGTGAAAAACATCATTGTGACTGTGATGCTAAAAATATCATTGTATTTGCTCTTGATTCTAATGAGTTTCTTAGAGTTTCATAGTTTGTTTTAGCTAAAGATATGTGGGACACTCTTGAAAGAATTCGTAAAGATTCAAGAAATGCTTGGCTGGACAGTGACAAGGTCTTTTCTAGATCATCCTTTGCAGCTTCCAAAATAAACATGTGTCTAATGGTAAAAGAAGATTTTGCATCAAACAGCGTAAGTACATCCTCCTTTACTAAATGTGATAGTTATTATCAACTTCTTGAGGCTTTTAAAGAGACTCATGAAGAAGCTCATAGATTAACCCTTTCGAACAATCGATTGAAAAGTAAAAACAGCTGGTTGAAAAATAGAGTCAAGGTCTTGGAAGAAGAATTGAACAACTCAAAAACTGATTTTGAAAACTTAAAAATTATTTATCAAAATTCTTCTTGCAAGTGTGAATATAGTTCTTGCAAAAACTGTGAATCTATTCAAAAGAAGGTTTTTTATCATGTGAAAACTGTGAATAGAATTTCAAAAAGAAAATCCAACTTTGAGAATGTCTTAGCATCTTAAAATTGTACTTTTGGAAAATCTGGTTTGGGTTTTAATCCACAAAGCAAGAACAGTGGTATTTCAAAACCTTTACCCTTACAGAAAATCAACCAATTGAAAAGTCAAAACAACCTGTTGTTTCTTGTTTCTACTATATGAGAAAGGGTCATTCTGTAAGGTTTTGCAAAATTCGCAAATTTTCTGTTCCTAAAGGTATCCTAAAGTGGGTTCCCAAGAATCCTAAGATTCCTAACAATCAAATTAACATCCATGGACTCAAATTTGTTAGGGGACCCAACCTTGCCACCTGATTTTAATTTTTGCATATTTTCTTGATGAAAGACCAACACTTATGGTACTTGGACAGTGGTTGCTCCAAGCACATGACTGGAGATGTATCAAAGTTTGTCAACATCATTCTTAAGCAGGAAGGCCATGTGACCTATGGGGATAATAAAAAAGGAAAGATTCTTGGAAAAGGCACTATTGGTAATGAAAACTGTTTTATGATTCATGATGTCTTCTATGTGGAAGGACTCAAGCACAATCTTCTCAATATAATTCAGCTTTGTGATAGAGGATATCAAGTCACATTCAAAACCAACTCCTGTGAGATTCGTCTACCAAATTCAAAGGAAGTGTTGCTGGTTGGTAAAAGAATTAATAATGTCTATTTACTTGATATTTCAAATTCCACATCTATTGGTTGTCTTTTAACCAAGCATGAAGAATCATGGCTTTGGCACAGAAGAATTGCATACATTCATATGTATCACTTGAACAAATTGATTTCAAATGATCTTGTTATTGGCTTACCCAAACTGAAGTTTGAGAAGGATCATGTGTGTGAAGCTTGTCAAAAGGTGAAACAAACAAAACGATCTTTTAAACTGAAAAACATTGTTTCCACTTCAAAACACCTTGAGTTGCTACATATGGATCTGTTTGGTCCTTCGAGAACTATGAAGTCTTGGCGAGAATTATTATGCTCTTATTGTGGTTGATGACTTTTCCAGGTTTACATGGACAATGTTTCTGCATTCAGAAAGTGAGGCCTACTCTGCATTTAAGAAGCTAGCCAAGAGGCTACAAAACTCCTGTCGCAGTAACATTGGTGCCATTCTGAGTGATCATGGTGGAGAATTCCAAATTGAGAAGTTCAGCACCTTCTGTGATAAGTTGGGCATCTTTCAAAATTTCTTTGCACCAAGGACGCCTTAGCAAGATAGTGTGGTGGAAAGGAAGAACAAATCGCTTGAAGAGCTGGCAAGAACAATCTTGAATGAATCCTCCTTACCAAAGTACTTTTTGACAGATGCAGTAAGTACAACATGCTATGTAATGAACTGTGTTTTTATCAGGCCCATTCTGAAAAAGACTCCATATGAACTGCTCAATTGAAGGAAGCCTCACATAGGACATCTAAAGGTATTTGGGCGTAAATGCTATATTTTGAACAATGGTAAAGAAAAACTTAGTAAGTTTGATGAAAAAAACGATAATGGTATTTTTCTTGGTTACTCCTTAACTAATCATGCCTATAGAGTTTATAATAAGTGACTTATGACTGTAGAAGAATCTGTACATATTGTTTTCTATGAAACTAACAATGTAGAACAAGGTCCAGTGAAGTTTAGTGCAGAAGAAGATGAACAAAATATCTTTCTAAAGAATCTGGAAAACTGTCAAGAAAATCAACAGGTTGATTCTGCGAAACAACCGATTGAAAATTTGCAACAGTGTGAACTTCCTAAAGAGTGGAGAATTCCCAAAGATCTCTCAGTAGGAAACATCATTGGGCAAATTAAAAAAGGTGTATCTACAAGGAGGACAATATCAAACTTTTCCAACCATATGGGTTTTGTCTCCAAAGTTGAACCCAAGTCAATCAATGAAGCACTCAAGGATGAACATTGGATAGTTGCTATGCATGAGGAACTTAACCAATTCGTAAGGAATGGTGTGTGGCTTCTGGTTCCTAGGACATATGAGATGAATGTCATAGGAACAAAGTGGGTATTCAGAAACAAGTCAGATGATACAGGAGTAATCACAAGGAACAAGGCAAGACTTGTTGCAAAAGGGTACAATCAAGAAGAGGGAATAGACTATGACGAAACTTTCGCACCAGTAGCAAGATTAAAGGTTGTGAGATTATTGCTAGCCTTGCCTGCATGAGTGGGTTCAAGCTGTTTCAAATGGACGTGAAGAGTGCCTTCCTAAATGGGGTTGTAAATGAGGAAATCTTTGTATCACAACCACCCGGGTTTGAAGACCATTTATATCCCAATCATGTATACAAATTGAAAAAAGCTTCGTATGGTCTCAAGAAAACACCTAGACAGTGGTATGAAAGGTTAAACAACTTTGTTTTATCTCACAACTATGAAAGGAGGAAGATTGAAAAAACCCTTTTGTTATTAAAAAGTCAAATTATGTTGTTATCTTAGTGCAAATATATGTTGATGATATTATTTTTAGATTGTGTGAAGAATTTGTGATAGCAATGCATGGGAAGTTTGAGATGTCGATGTTGGGGGAACTCTCTTTCTTTCTTGGATTACAGGTCAAGCAATCGAAAGAAGGCATCTTCTTAAATCAATCAAAGTATTGCAAGGAGATACTCAAGCGATTTGAAATGGAGAATTGCAAAGAAGCCTCAACACCAATGCTTACCAATTGTTATATAGATGTTGATGCAGTTGGAGTTGTTGTGGATCAAACAAAATATAGGGGGTTAATAGGATCCTTGCTTTATCTTACAACTAGCGGGCCAAACATAATGTTTGTTGTGTGCCTTTGCACTGGATTCCAGTCAAATCCAAAGGAATCACATCTCAAAGCTGCCAAAAGGATTCTAGAATATTTTAAGGGAACATCTTCTATTGGGTTATGGTATCCCTCTCTTTCCCCTATACAACTTGTTAAGTATTCTAATTCTGACTTTGCAAGTTGCAAGCTAGACAAGAAGAGTAGTAGTGGAACCTGTCATCTTCTTGGCTCAAGTTTGAAATCATGGCATAGCAAGAAGGAAGCCTGTGTAGCCCTTTCCACTGTTGAAGCAGAGTACATAGCTGCAGGGAGCTGTTGTGCTCAGATTTTGTGGATCAAGCAACAACTGGAAGACTTTGTGTTAAAAGTCAACAAGGTTCCATTATTCTGTGACAATACAAGTGCAATCAACCTCATAAAAATTCAAGTTCAGCACTTCAGAACCAAACACATTGAGATACGACATCAATTTATCAGTGATCATGTAAATAATGGTGATTGTAAGGTACAACTCATTGTCACTGAAAGACAGCTTGCAGACATCTTCACCAAACCTCTATCCAAGGACAAGTTTTTCTCCTTAAGGAATGAGTTAGGAATCATTGATTCACAAGCTTTACCTTATTCTATGTTGTTTTTATCCCTTCTTACACTCTATTTGTGAAAACAAATAGGGGGAGAAATGGCTTTTGGGGTTGTAATCATCTAATTCCTACACTTATTTTGTTTGATAACTGCTTAGTTCGATGATAAAATGTTGAACTCTAAATACTTTAACCGGTTAATCCTGTTTTTTAATGGGTTGTTTTTTCTGCTACTGCATGTATGTGTGTGTAACTAGTTATCACGGTGATTTGGTTGATCTTCCTCTTTGGAAATCACCTAGTGGAAACTAGTTCTGTGATACTTGATATATCTAGAATATATTACCTCTTGTACCTGCATCTTTTTGTGATTGCAGGTTGTGCCAAATTCTAAACAGAACTTCCCAAAACAACCTAGGGATTTGTCTTTGTTCTCGCCGGTGGACCTAATGTCTTCGTGCGTTTCTGTTGGCTTTGCTTCCAAGAACCCTTCGCTCCCACGTTCCCTTCCTCCGGTTGAATCACCTGAAAACAAAAGAAACAAAGGGCTCCCTCGCGTCCGTTTGCACTCCGACGGTCAAGTCAGTATCTCGGTCAATGAACACCAAACTCTCACTCTTAGATCACTGTGTGTTCTCTCTCACTCTGTTCACTCTCATAAATGCGCGTAACTTGCACTAATGAAAGCGTAGAGTGTTTTGTGTAAATGTCAAAACGTACCTTGGTTATGTCTGTTGTCAACCTTATATACCTTTAGTGTCATTGCCCTCCTGTTTAGCCGTGACTTAGGCATTCTTTAAGCGCGTCTTAGCGACACTAACACCTAGACTTAGGGTCATCTAGTGTGTAAGACTGCCTTGTCGAACTGCAACTGGTGCGGGGAGACTGCTTGGATGCCAACTCATGCACCCAATCTCTGAGTCATCCGCCCTGGGAGTTCCCTGCCTTACTCACGTTCCATGCATGCAGATCACCCTCTAGGACGTGACCCTTCCGATTCGTCTCTGTCCCAGTGGCTCTTTAACGGTGGTGCGTACTACCGCGTCCCTACACCCCATGCACGGATCCCTCGTGAGTTGGGCCTCTCCCTACTGGTCACTGGGTGTGGCTTGAAAACCACCTTCCTTATCCACTTTAACTGTTGAGGTGCCAAGGCCCGAGGACTCCACACCCTGCCTTGGTGTCGCCCCCTCCTCGGCCTCTCTTACCTGTGAGCCCTAGGAGACTCCTTCCTGCCTCGCTATACTTTCCAGCGGACCCCACCATGTTGACTTTGGTCAACGCCCGAGGCCAGTCAACGCCCGAGGACCGGACGGTACAGTCTTCATCAAATAGAGAGAGAATGTTTAAAATGAAGCTTTGATGCCTCCAAATCCATGAAGACAACTTGAAGACTTTGTTTTTGTGTTTAGGGTTTAAATCTAGGTAGTCTAGAATTTGCTAGATCCACTCTTAATCAAAATCACAATTGAATCAATCTGGTTTTAAAAAGAAAAATGTTTTTCAAAGCTAAGTGAAAATCAACCTGTTGATTTCTCGTTGTAATCGATTGTTTTTCCCTTAGCCTATGTGAAAGGTTTTTGAATTGTTTTGGTTTTGGTTGACTTAATTGTCAAACCAATTCAACCGGTTAAATCGATATTTCAACCGGTTGATTTTTGAAATTCTTAACAGTTTTTCATAAATCTGTTATATCTGGTTTCAGTTATTTACAAACTGTTTTGGCTCATGTTTAACTTATTAAAACGGCTAGTTTGATGAGCTATAAAGTTGGGATTACCCTTCCTATTTCAAAGAGAGGAAAGTGATTCAGAATACATTTTTGTGAAAGTTTGGATTCAAGAAAGCAAGATTGCCTTGAGTTGTGCTTTGGTTAAAAAGTGGATTAAGAGCAATTGTGATTTCCTGTAATCAGGTGTAATCTGTTCCATATTCTCTTGTAATTGTTTTTAGCTTTAATACTTGTAATCTGTGTATCTATAAAGTCAGAGGGTTGTTTTTACTTTGTGTGTTAGAAATCAAAGAGCGTATGTGTTCTTGAGTGGTCAAGATCATCTCTTTGTGGTTGTGGTGTGTTGTAATTTGTTGTTGGTTACGTAGTGGAATACCCAGTGGTTTTCTAGGGACTGTATGTAGCTCTGGTAAGGAGTGAACCAGCATAATTGTTTGTGTGATCCTCTCTCTCTCTCACACACTCATTTAAAATCTGTTTGACTTGTGATTTCATCTCTGCTGCCATAAACAATCGGTTAAATCGTATTTTCAATCGATTTTTTTCTGATAACAGTTTTAATAAATTTGTTTTCTTGGTTGACCTATTTCTTTGATCTGTAAATCATCATTAATCTTCCTTCTTAGCCAGTATTTGCGAAAAACTTCTTTATACAATTCAACCCCGCTCCCCTCTTGTTAAGGTCATTAATTCTAACAATTGGTATCAGAGCTAGGTTCTTGAAATTTTGTCAAGTTCTGTTTTTCAAATTTGTTTTAATGGCTGACAGGTTACCTTTTAGGGAGGGAGCTTCTATCAATAGACCACCTTTATTTTGTGGTATAATAGAATGAAATTTTTTGTTGATTCTCTAGATAGAGAAATTTGGAATGTCATCACAAATAGTTCTTTCATACCTTTGCTTGAAGCTGATACAGTTTTCTCTGAAACTTCTTGATCCTGCCTGCTGACCAGAACGCAAGAGCCTTGCCTCGTCAAAGGTAGCTTCCTCTGGATCGGCTTTGCACCGTGTTAGCTTCCGTCCTTCACCTTGATTCACCTCAAGAACCTGCAAAAGACAGAACGGCGCCGCTGCGGCCGATCGCACTCCGACGCTCAAGTCAGCGACTGAACCACCAAAATACTAAGAGGAAAACTAAGAACTTCAGGAACCGTGCAATGTTCTCTCTCAGCGTACTCAAGTTTTCTCAAGCGTAAAAGAAGTATTCTAAAACGCGCGTACCTCAGAAGTTCGTTAGAATCTCTTATATACCTGTGCACTTTCTCTCTCCTGACAGTTACACATCTGGACACGTGGCTCGCATCCAGCTGTACACGTGTCACCATCTAGAGCATCCTTGACTTGAGCGTCACCTCTTACTCTTCAGGCTTTTCGACTAAGTTACTTATGCAGGAAGCAACTCGGTGTATAGCTGCCTTGGAGCGCGATCTCTTCTGTGTGACGAGTACGGGTGTCTTCATATACACCCTCCCTGTGGTCTCGCCGGCCGCCATTATATTCGACTTTACTTACTCCACTGTGCATGCTCGGGTAAGTTGTTCCCCGACCTCAACCTCTGGCTAGCTAGGGAATGACCAGCAGACGACTTCATCCTCTGTTTCGAAAGCCTGGAACAAGCTTTCCTGACCCTTCGGCGATCTCTGATCACTTGGTCGTCTGGGTTCGCATCCGGCGACTACATCACAAACCTGGTGACCGCCGGTTTAGGTATGCTAGAGATCGGAGCACGCCAACTTAACGTCTGGCGACTACACGAGCTCCCGACTTCCTTCCCTTCTATCAGCCAGGTGCCCCGTTCAACACGCCTATACTATTGCTTGCGGCCACGTCATCAATTCCGACTACCTGGGCGGTACACAAGCCCCCTAGTCTTAAGCGAAGACTTGTCCAGCGAAAAGACTAAGAGGTCACATCATTGCCAATCTACGTGGCGCTGGCACGGAATTCCAAACGTTCGTACCCTCTGCTTTTCTGACGCTCCACCAAACCCCCTTTTCCAATCGCTCGACACGTGGCTTCATCAACGGTTACCCTCTGCTGTCGTTTGCGCTTCCAAAAACGTTTGAAAAACCCTTAAACCCTTTCATTTCTACTGTTTCGTTATCTCTCTGCATTCTCAAAACGCTATGAGTTTTCTCTGCAAACCCACAACGCTTCTCAGCTCCCTCAATCTTCAACTCCCTTCAACGCTCATCTGATCATCGAAAGGTACCTCTTTTATTTCTTCTGTTGATACTTGCTGCATTTTAACCAATTCGCATCGTCCATTATCTGTCTGGTGCGTACGCTGTGGGTTGTTTCCTCTTCTTCTTCCTTCTCGTAACTTAGGGCTTCGTCTTCCATTACATTCATCACAACGAACCTCCGTTCGTTCGTTCTCCATTCTTCGTCCACAATCGAGTCGATCTTTGTAACCTTTTGTTCATCCTTTTTCCTCTTTCCTTTGCAGTTCCTGCGATGGCTCGCACGAAAACCACCGCGAATCCTCCTCCTTCATCACGAAACCCTCCATCCCAAGCGCATAACTTACCACGAGCATCTGGTGCTCTTTCTTCCCAGGCTGAGAGGCCTGCAACCTCTCACCCTAATCCCACTCAGGCAACTCCACCAGTCGCCGGAGGAGCCTCCGTCGCCACACGAGACTACAAGAAGCTTTATCCGTTGATGGAAGAGGCCCAAGCACAAGCCCACATGCAAGCCCACCAAAGGGTAGATTTGGGCCAACCATAGAGTTATGGCCAAGAGGATCCAAGAAGACGTTCTTTTACATGTTCAAATGCCATAAACTCTAGTGTAGAGTAGACTTTAATTTCTTGTCAAAATTAGCATAGGAACTTTATTTGTAATTTTCTTAGAATTAATTTTGGCACCTAAAACACCAACCTAGGTAAACTTAGAGTTTCTAAAAAAACCTCTAAATTTACCAAGGCCGGTCTAGAAAGCCCATGGAGGGGGTGAGCATAAAAACTAGACACACCCCTCCCCATGTGCTCATTTGTGCACCCATGTGCCATGTGCACCCATGTGCTTCACATTTACATTTCATTTGGCTAGCATTAGGGTTGCATTATGGTCCTCCTTAGCCTATAAAAGGAGGAGCCTACACCTTGTATTTTCAAGTTTATTGTGAGTAAAGTTATGCTGCCAATTTGTGCTCAACTTTGCTTCTCCCTAGAATCCTAAGCTCTAAACTTCAATTCCTTCATCTTTTCCCTTGAGCTGGCCGAACCACTCAATACCCATACTTATCATGCACCTACAAGATCAACACCACTCTTAGGAGGATCTTGCTCACTCTCATTCATTGCTTCCGCCCCATACTCTACATTGATTCAAGAAGAACTTCATGAAAATGCCATCATCCGTGGGCCACCTCTGCTCTGTTGAAAGAAACCTCTTCCATAAACTCAACGTTGGGCGTGCACCGACTAAGGAAAGGGGACCAATCTGATCTTTCATTCTACAAGGAGCATGACAGCAAAATGGTCGTGCTGCCCTGCCACCCGGATGAACCAATCTGCGCTGACGACAAAGCGAGCAACGGCGAGTTGTTCTGCTTTCTCTACGCGACATTCTTCAAGAAGGTGAAGCTCCGACTTCCCTTTACTCGCTTCGAGAGGGAATTACTAACTGAGCTCGGCATCGCCCCCGCCCAGCTTCACCCCAACAGCTGGGCGTTCGTGAGGGCGTTCCAGATCATGTGCGCACACCTGGGACTGCCAGCTTCGGTCGATGTTTTCCTCTTCCTCTTTGAAGCCAAGAATCCAGGAGACCGCCTCTGGATTAGCCTGAACGGGATCGCTGGGAGGTCAATCCTCTCCATCTTCCAGTAATCTTACAAAGATTGGAAAGGAAAATTTGTGAAGGTGTGCGCCAACGACCAAGATCCTTCCCTGCTCGACGGCTTCCCCTTGTACTGGGTGCACAAGGGGAACAAAGACGCCAAAGAGAGCTTCAGGAGGCCCAGAAGTCCCGACAACATGGGCGAGCTAGACAAAGATCTATGCCTCTTCTGGAAGAGAGTGGCAGCCGCCAACATCACCTTTCCCACCTCTGCAATAATCTCCTTCGAGTTCCTCGAGGACCAACTCGAAGCTCACATAGGTTAGCACTTACCTTGACATTTAGGTTTTCGTCTTGTGTTGGAATTGATTGTGCATCTCTATTATCTACTATTGGGCGTCCTGCTTGTTGCGTACTGGACTTGGTTTTTAATTCATGCAGCATTTGTTTGCATCATTCGTATACGTACTCATACATTTTGCTCTTGCTTTTGTGCTCACTTGTATATTTTTACCCTGTGCAGACCTCATGTTGGGCAAAGGCAAATTAGCTTAACTGAGGGCGCTCGCCCGAACTCATAAGTTGGCGACGGGTTCCCAAACCGTGCCCAACTTGGTGGTGGAGATCGCCGCTGCCCAGGGTAGATCGCCTCCTCAAGGCCCAGCTCCTCCAGAGACACTGCCCGCCCCTCAACGAAAAAAGCTCATCTTAAGGAAACCAAAGAGGAAAACTCCTCAAGTGGTTCAAGAAGATGAAGATGAGGATGATGAGGCTACTGAGGACGGCCTTGCCACTAAAAGGAAAAGGGTGGCACCTTCTTCACCACCCGTTCTCCCAACACCAACACCGCCCTCTCCCCCAGCTCCAACACCGCCCTCTCCCCCAGCTCCAACACCGCCGGTCCAAGCAATACCCTTGGCAGCTGCGCTTCCTGCGGTTGAAGGCAACGGGCCCAACTTCATGAAGAACCCTCCTAATGCCTCCACGTCGTTTGTATCTGCTGGAGAGGGTCCTCCTTCAACCGCCTCAATTGCTGAAGCCGCACCAGGTGGGGATGAAGGCGCTCACAACTCACCAATACTTATAACCGAGTCCCCCACTTCACCACCACGTCAGGAAGCCCCCCTTGCTCAACCAATTCAAGAGGGTGGTGGTGAGAGTCAACACCAGGCTCCTTCAGCACCTCCACCAACAGCAGCTGCAAGCCTTCCCCCCGTGGTTAAAGAAATCTGGGGGCCCTTCACGGCTAAACTTAAAATGATGGCAGAGGACCTTCCCTCAATCATAACAAAGGTTGTGAAGAGCTCCAACAAAAAGCTTCAGGACGAGATCTCCACACTCCAGGAGGAGAATCGCCTGATAAGGATCGAGGCGGAGAAGCTGTCTTGCAACCTGATGATGGCGGAGATCGACCACTCAAGGGTGGAGGATGCCATGAATGCTGAGCTGAGGGTTGCACGCAAGGAGGCCTCTGATCTACGCCAGAAACTGCACCTCCTAGCTCAAGAGAAAATCGAGCTAGAGAGTAAGCTGGTTCCCTACAGGCTCAAGGTGGCCGACTTGGAGGCATCAATAAAAGCGGATGCAGCCAAGGTAGAGAACCTTGAAAAAAGGTCGGCTGATCGGGAGGTTCTCCTCGGAAAGGTCGAGAAGGAGAGGGATGACACCGTGGCTGAGCTCGCCGAAGCTAGAGAGGAAAACAAGAGAATTATTGCAGAGCTGGCCCAGGCGCGGGATGAAGGAAAAAAGGTTGCTGACGAGCTTGCTCAGGCTCGTGGGGAAACTGAAGAACTAAAGAAACGAGCTGACGAGCTGAAGCTGCAAACCGAGGGGCTCAAACAACAAAACGAAGAGCTCGAACTAAGCTCCGCCCAAGTCCTTGCCGCCGGATTCGACGCCGCCCTAGAGCAAGTCGCTTGCCAGTACCCCGAGCTCGACCTCTCCATGGTGTCGATTTGTAATGAAGTGGTGGATGGGAAGATCGTGCCTTCTGAAGATTAGCCGCTTCCCTCCATGACTTATTTCCTGAGATTTATCTGCCTATTTCTTCTTGCACAATCTTTATTTGTAATTTTCTTTCCTTTGTGTTTGAACTGGTACAACTTTTATTATAACTTCTTCCGCCTTTGCACATGGTTTCTCTATTTACTTTGCTTTTCCTTGTGGAAACCGCTTAAACAAATTAACTTAGCGATTATGCGGGCCCAACCGTTTACTCACTGCTTCAAACTCGAGCAAACTATCATTCTTACATCAATTCATCAACTGTTAACTCAAAGTAAAAACTTGAGCAACTCATTAACCTTCAAGCGACGACATTTAGCATAACTTGCAAACTTTAAGGCAATTAACTACTTACTAGGCAACAGGCTTTAACTTAAACTGGTATTACAATACAGTTTACCTGATCTGCCTGGCAAGGTTAGCCTTTACTTCTATCATCGCCTGGAATTCTTCTGATCGCCCTAGGGTCCCGACGATGTAAGCTTCCTTTTGCCTTCATAACTGGGCTATTGTTCCCTCATCTAGGGGTAGAGGCGCCTTTCGGATCCTTCTCTACCTCCCTGAGTTTCAGAACAATTAGCCGGATAGCTAGGCGTTCTCTTTGAACCTACCTTAGCCATCCTTTAAACTTCTTCCACCCTCCACACCATACCTAAACTCGTTCGAGACGAGAAGGATTTTATCTTGCCTGAAATCGCTCGACGGCGAGAAGGTCTTTATCTTGCCTGAACTCGCTCGACGACGAGAAGGTCTTTATCTTGCCTGAACTCGCTCGACGGCGAGAAGGTCTTTATCTTGCCTGAACTCGCTCGACGGCGAGAAGGTCTTTATCTGGTGCCTTTACCTTGCCCAGGGACTACATCTCCTCTTCCCTAGATGCACTGAGGACTTTTAACTTGTTCTCGCCTGCACTCGCACAAAGTCGAGGAGGACTTTAATCTCTTTCTCGCCTCAGGACGCGCGAGGGCGTTAAGGTCTTTTAAACGTTGCTAGTGCCTCCGATCGTCGAAAGACGATGAGGACTTTTAACTTTAACTGATGCCGCCAATCGCCGAAAAGCGATGGGGACTTTAAAACTTTTTAGAAAGCATGCAGCATGTCTTCAAACTTGCCTTAAATCACATACGAGTGACAAGGTCTTTTTCTAAAACTTTCGAAACAACAAGCATGCAATCTTAGAAACTTTAAACTTTGAAAACTCTTCTTTATTGGGTGGCCTCATTAAAAACCCTCCGTAGGGAAAAAAGAGTGCCCCCTTCAAACAATTTTAACAGAAAGCTTGCAAATCCCTTCGTGTTTATTTTTACTTACAAAGCTTTAACTGTAATATAACTTAAGGTGTGTGGCGTTCCAAGTGCGAGGAATCGCCCCTCCTTCCAATGTTTCTAAGCGGTAGGCGCCGTTCCCGAGCGCCTCGGTTATTCTGAACGGTCCTGTCCACTTAGGCGATAACTTGTTTTCCATCTCGTATTGGTGGGCCTTCCTCATCACCAGGTCGCCTTCTTTAAACTGCCTCGGCATCACCTTCGAGTTATATCTTCGTTCAATCCTCCTTTTCATTGCCTCAGCTTTTACTCTCGCCTCCTCTCTGACTTCATCCAGCAAATCCAGATTCAACCTTTTTTCCTCATTCGAGTCTTCCACTACAAAGTTCTGGAATCTCGGTGAGCTCTCCTGGATTTCCACTGGAATCATTGCGTCGCATCCGTAGACCAGGCTAAACGGGGTCTCATGGGTTCCTGACTGCTCGGTGGTGTGGTATGCCCAAACTATGCGGGGTACCTCCTCAGCCCACGATCCCTTGGCTTTCTCTAGCCTTCTCTTCAAGCCTCTTAGCAATACCCGATTGGCGGACTCTACTTGGCCATTTGTCTGAGGGTGCTCGGCGGATGCAAATACTTATTGAATTCCCACCTCTTCGCACAGCTTCTTCAATAGGTGACTTGCAAACTGAGTCCTGTTGTCTGACACCAGGCGCTTAGGCACACCAAACCGGCACACGATGTTCTTCCACACAAAGCTCTCAATCTTGTGTGCGGTGATCTGGGCTACTGGTTCTGCTTCGATCCACTTGGTGAAATATTCAATTGCCACCACCAAGTACTTCATCTGCCTGATCGCCAATGGGAAAGGTCCCAGAATGTCGATTCCCCACGTATGAAATGGCCAAGGGCTGTAAATCGACTTTAACTCTTCTGGAGGCGCTTTGTGCCAATCGGCGTGCTGTTGACATTGCTTGCAACACTGTTCATACTTCTTGCAGTCCTCCCTCATTGTTGGCCAGTAGTAACCGGCACGGAGGGTTCTTGCAGCCAGAGCTCGACCCCCGACGTGACTTCCGCATATCCCTTCATGGAGCTCGGCCATAATTCTTGTACATTTCTCTCCGTGCACACATTCCAGGAGTGGGTGTGTGAACCCAAACCTATACAACTCGCCATCAATCATTGTGAACTTGCTGGAGTTCTTCTTTATCTTCCTAGCTTCTGTCGGATCTAGCGGGAGAAGGCCATCTGCCAGGCATCGCTGGTACTGTGTTATCCACGTGTCTGGCTCATGCGTAGCGCAGACCTGCGTCATGTTCACCCTCTCCCCCCGACATGCTCTTATTCTTGGCGATCTCAAGGTCTCCTGAGCCAAAGACCTGTGACTCCTCGCCGCTTTCTCCGTCGACTTGCTTATTTGAAGAACCAGGTGGTTTGCCACAAATGCTCTAGGCGTCTTCAGAGTTTCTTGGATCACCGTCCTCTGCCTACCCCCCTTGCCCGAACTGGCGAGCTTAGCTAGCAAGTCTGCTCGGGCATTCTGCTCTCTGGGCACATGCACCACTTGAAAGGAGACAAAGGAAACCTTCAATTCCTGCACGTACGCTAAGTAAGCCGCCATTTGTGGATCCTTGGCCTGGAACTCGCTTGTTACTTGTCTCGTGACTAACAACGAGTCACTCTTAGCCATCAGCGCCTCATATTCTGCTTGATTGTTGCTGGCTTTGAAGGCAAACCTCAGGGACTGTTCTATCAGCACACCGTTGGGCCCTTCCAGGATGACTCCAGCACCGCTACCCTGCTGGTTTGACAATCCGTCCACCGAGAGCACCCAACGAAAATTGTCCCCCTCAACTCGTGCTGCTTCTGACGAGAGCTCGACCACAAAATCGGCGAAAATCTGCCCCTTGATCGGACCTCGGGGCTCATACTTGATGTCGAACTCCGACAGCTCCACCGCCCATTTCACCATCCTCCCAGCTACATCAGGCTTCTTCAGAACTTTCTGGATAAGCAAGTCGGTCATCACCAGTATTGTAAAACTGTGAAAATAGTGGCGCAACCTCCTCGCCGAAAATACCACAGCCAGTGCAGCTTTCTCCAAGGCCTGATACCTCACCTCCGGGCCTTGCAACACCTTGCTGACGAAATAAATAGGCTTCTGAGCCTGGTCTTGGTCTTGGGCGAGCACCGCACTCACCGCCCTCTCAGTCACAGCAAAATACAACCTGAGAGGGGTTCCCACCAACGGTTTGCACAAAATCGGCGGGCTCGCCAGGTACTCTTTAAGCTTGACGAAGGCCTCTTCACACTCCTTCGTCCAGGCAAACTTATTGTTCCGCCTTAAACACTGAAAGTACGGATGGCCTTTCTCTCCGCTAGCCGATACGAAACGAGACAGAGCGGCCATCCGACCTGTAAGTTGCTGCACCTCCTTCACGGTAGCCGGGCTCCTCATCGCCAAGATGGCAGCACACTTATCAGGATTTGCCTCTATTCCTCTTTCAGTTAAGAGGAAACCCAAGAACTTCCCTGCCTCCACGCCAAAAATGCACTTCTCGGGGTTCAGCTTTAACTTGAACTTGGCGATTGTGGTGAACAACTCCTCCAGGTCCGCAACGTGCTTGCTCTTTTTTGGCGAGGTCACGACCATATCATCCACGTACGCTTGCACATTCCTTCCCAGCATTGGTGCAAGTACCCTATCCATCAATCTTTGGTACGTGGCCCCCGCGTTCTTCAGCCCGAAGGGCATCACCTTGTAGCAGTAGCACGATCTCTCGGTCATGAAGGCGGTCTTCTCTTCATCCATGGGATGCATCTTTATCTGGTTGTACCCCGAGAAGGCGTCCAGGAAACTCAGCAACTTGCACCCTGCAGCACTGTCGACCAGGGCGTCTATGCTTGGCAAAGGATACGAATCCTTTGGGCAAGCCTTGTTCAGGTCAGTGAAGTCGACGCACATGCGCCACTTCCCATTGCTTTTCTTCACCAGCACGACATTGGTCAACCATTCAGGGTACTGGACTTCCCTGATATGGCCTGCGGCGAGGAGCTTTTGTGTTTCATCCCTGATCGCCTGCCTTCTCTCCTCGTTAAACTTCCTTCTTCTCTGTCGCACTGGTCTGACCTGGTTGTCCATTGCTAGATGGTGGCACAAGAAGTCGGGGTCGATTCCCGGCATGTCTGAAGCAGACCATGCAAAAGCATCCAGATGCCGCTCTATCACCTTGGCGATCTGGTCTTGGAGCTCAGCCTCCAAGGATCTTCCTAGCTTGAAGACCTTTCCCCTGATCTCCCTTTCGAGCCACTCCTTGACGGGTTTGGGTCGGGTTTCCCTGGCGATCACTGCCCTGGCGATTCCCAGTTCCCTCGCTTCCTCTGGGCGGTTCCTCGCCTCTTCTTCCCGATCGGCGTTCTCTCCCTCAACCTCAGCATTCAGCATGGTGACGTCGCCTCCGGCGGCCACCTCCATCGCCGCATCAACAACTCGCCGTTCTGTTGGCTTGGGCTTCACACCGGGAGGCGGCGTCGTTGTGATGTAACTTACTGACCTCTTGTTTTTCAGGCTATTCTCATAGCACTTCTTCGCTTCCTTCTGGTCAGATTTGATGGTGATCACCACCCCCTCCATCGACGACAACTTCACCTTCATGTGCCTGGTTGAGGGCACAACTCCTATTCTGTTGAGTGTTGGTCTTCTCAACAGAATGTTATATGCTGAGGGAGCATTCACGACGAGGTACTTGATTTTCTCTGTCCTCGAGCCCGCCTCATCCGTGAATGTAGTTCTTAATTCTATGTACCCCCTGACCTCCACCTGATCGCCAGCAAACCCATACAAGCACCCTCCATAGGGCCTCAGCTGGTCAAGGGGCAATTGCAATTGCGTGAAAGTCGGCCAGAACATCACATCTGCCGAGCTTCCTTGGTCCACCAGTACCCGGTGGACCTTCCTTCCCGCCGTGACAAGCGAGATAACTATGGGATCATTGTCATGAGGCACAACGTCCCTGTGATCTTCTCTCGTGAACGTAATGTCCACATCTGGCGAGTGATCCTCGAACATGTCCACCATCATCACAGACCTTGCATATTACTTCCTCTGTGACGCGGTGCATCCACCACCCGAAAAACCCCCAGCGATGGTGTGGATCTCTCCATGAGTGGGCATCTCATGCTGCTGAGCCTCACCACCCGCCGGCTGGGAGCTCGACGCGCCCCCCGTCCTCCTGTCCAGCAGGTAATCATTCAACAAACCGCTCTTGACCAGGTTGTCGAGCTGGTATCCCAGTGCCAAACATGAATCAACGGTGTGACCAAAACTCTGGTGGAACTCGCACCAGGCGTGTGGTTTTGGTCCTAACACCTTGTCGCCCACCTTCTCACGTGCCTTAAGCCTGACCGCTATGTTGGGGATGGCGTTCAGATCCGCCAACCCCATGACAAACTTATGCTTTGGCGGGCGATTGTACTCCCTGGGGCGCCCTGGGCCCCTGCCCTTGTGTTTCCTTGGATCATAAGGATGGCGAGTCCTTTGATCCCTCTTGGCCGCCGCTGTCTCCAGCACCCTCTGTGGCTGGATCCTGGTCTGGGCACGTGGCCTAGCAGGGGCCACGCTCCCTCTCTTCTCGGCGACCTCACTCTCATCGGCGATGTGGGCCACCGCAAGTCGCCTAACCTCAGCAAACGTGGCGGGGTGAGCCCTGATCAGTGCCTCGCAGAAAGGTCCCGGCAGCACGCCCTTTTTGAAGGCGTATACCAGCATCTCTTCGTCCTTGGCTGGCGAGCGGACCATCTGCGCTCCAAAGCGATTCAAGTAGTCCCTGAGGGACTCTCCCTGGTACTGCCTTATGTTGAACAGGTCATAAGACACCTTAGGTGGTGCCTTGTTCACTATGTACTGCTCGACGAAAAGCTTCGAAAACTGCTGGAAATTGGTTATCTGACCGGTAGGCAAGCTCACAAACCATTCCAGCGCTGTTCCCTGGAGCGTGCTCACGAACATTTTGCAATATACAGGATCTGAGCCTCCTGACAGCATCATCTGCGTGTGGAACGTGGTGAGATGTGCCTCAGGGTCCTCCACGCCGGTGAAAGTAGCCTTCACAGGTACCACGCTCGCAGGGATAGGCGTGTCTGTGATCGCCTGAGCGAACGGCATAGGGAAAACGCGAGGTGGCGACGACGGTGCGACCTCTTCAGCGACTGGGCGCCCTCTCTACTCCTGAAGAGCTTGGCGCAACTCCTCAGTCACTTTGCTGAGTTCTTCATTCCTGGCCTGAGAGGCGACTAGGTCCTCATGCATCTTTGCTTGTTCTATGCGCGAGGCCTCCACATTCGCCTGCAGCGCACGCATGATCTCCATCATCTGCGCCATGGTCATGGCGCCTTCAGCAGCAACTGGCACAACTAAACTTGAACGGTTGCTTCTCATCTTTCTCATGAAAACTCAGCAGACCAAAGTTCGACGAACAAAAACTCCTTCAGCAACGATCGATCCAGCAATCAACCGGTTAGAAACCCTCAAACTCTCTAAAACCTCCGCAAACGCAACTGCAACAGCACGCCGGTAGATTCGGACGTCGAAAACTTCACGGAAACTCGCAACTTCACCACAAAACCACCGCTTCTCCAGCAAGCCCCCGATTCCCTAACCAGAAACGCAATCGAACGGAATATGCACCGAACAACCGATTGAAAACCACGCGAACAGCAAGAAACTCCAAGAAAACCGATCGAAAGCTTGAACGAACGGTGGAAAACCTCACACTACCGATTAAAACCCAAACAAACGGCAGAAACCTCGATTTCACCGAACAAAACTCGAACGAACGGTGGGAAACTCGAACTCACCGAACAAAAGCGTGAACGAACTGCGGAAAATGGTTGCACCAGCACACAACCACACAGAAACCGTAGAAACTCCAAGAACTCACGCTGTGGATGGGGACAGGTTTTACACGACCCCACGGTGGGCGCCTGATGATCCTGCCTGATGACCAGAACGCAAGAGCCTTGCCTCGTCAAAGGTAGCTTCCTCAGGATCGGCTTTGCACCGTGTCAGCTTCCGTCCTTCACCTTGATTCACCTCAAGAACCTGCAAAAGACAGAACGGCGCCGCTGCGGCCGATCGCACTCCGACGCTCAAGTCAGCGACTGAACCACCAAAATACTAAGAGGAAAACTAAGAACTTCAGGAACCGTGCAATGTTCTCTCTCAACGTACTCAAGTTTTCTCAAGCGTAAAAGAAGTATTCTAAAACGCGCGTACCTCAGAAGTTCGTTAGAATCTCTTATATACCTGTGCACTTTCTCTCTCCTGACAGTTACACATATGGACACGTGGCTCGCATCCAGCTGTACACGTGTCACCATCTAGAGCATCCTTGACTTGAGCGTCACCTCTTACTCTTCAGGCTTTTCGACTAAGTTACTTATGCAGGAAGCAACTCAGTGTATAGCTGCCTTGGAGCGCGATCTCTTCTGTGTGGCGAGTACGGGTGTCTTCATATACACCCTCCCTGTGGTCTCGCCGACCGCCATTATATTCTACTTTACTTACTCCACTGTGCATGCTCGGGTAAGTTGTTCCCCGACCTCAACCTCTGGCTAGCTAGGGAATGACCAGCAGACGACTTCATTCTCTGTTTTGAAAGCCTGGAACAAGCTTTCCTGACCCTTCGGCGATGTCCTCCTTTCGGCGATCTCTGATCACTTGGTCGTCTGGGTTCGCATCCGGCGACTACATCACAAACCTGGTGACCGCCGGTTTAGGTATGCTAGAGATCGGAGCACGCCAACTTAACGTCTGGCGACTACACGAGCTCCCGACTTCCTTCCCTTCTATCAGCCAGGTGCCCCGTTCAACACGCCTATACTATTGCTTGCGGCCACGTCATCAATTCCGACTACCTGGGCGGTACACTTCTTTAAACAATTCACCCGCCTCTTGTTAAGGTCATTAATTCTAACACATAGCAGTATGAACTTCAAGAAACGCAGAGAAAGCACTAATAAACTTCCTCATACTCTCACGGAAAATACCTCCACAAGTAACAAGACCAGGATATTCCCTAGCAACCTCGTCAGTGTTAATTTTTACTCAACCTGGTGAAGGGAACTCCCTTCTAACAGGAAGAGGACAAAGAACTTTACTAGTACGAATATTAATACCAAAAAAATTAATCACGTAGAAATCCAACATATTATTTTTCATTGAAGTTTTAGACGGATTTCCCACTAGAAAAGTTAAATCTTTAATTACCAAAATAGTCCTAGAAACATCAATCTTATCTTGGAATCTAGCATAATTACTCATACGCCATATCATCCAAATAGAAAAAGTTATCACAACAAGCATAATCAATTTAACCAAAGGACTACCATCACTCTTAATAAAAGAAAGAAGATCATCCTTATTAGAGAAATGAGAAGTAAGAAAAATGTGTCGAACCAAACTCCAAATATGCAAAGCATTAGAACATTAAAAAAATAAATGTTGAATAGATTTCTTGTGCTTTTCACAAAGCGTACACATAGAACATATATGCAAACCTTTATTCTGAATATGTTGATCTGTAGGAAGCCACCCACGAAAAACTTTCCAGAGTACTATAGTTTTGGAAGGCAAAATATATGAAGACCAAATGAATTTACCCTAACCACAGGGAACTCCTGGTTCTAAGAAAAAAGTCCTAGCCGATTTAAGAGTGAAACGACCAGACTCATCTAGAATCCAATTAGGAATATCATGTTCCTCCCTAACCATGATATGATTAAGAAATGAGGCATCTGCTGTAAAGACAAAGGAATATTCCAATAACAACCTTTCCAAAACTAAGAGACTGTATTCGGAATGCTAGCACCATCAGATAATCCTACAATATTTTCTAAAGAAATAGTAGAACACCATTTATCATTCCAAAAATTAATAAAAGTACTTGTACCAACAGTCCAAAAAGTATAATCAAGTATAGTAGAATAAAACTGCTTAATTCCAAGCCAAAAAGATGAGGATCTCTAAATCATTCTAAACTCGTATTTTGATTTAAGAACCTTGGCTTTCAGGAGAAAAGACCAAGGCATGTTGTTATAAGCAAAGTTTCAAGAAAGCTTAAGAAACCAGGAGATAACTGCAATGAACCCATCCCGAGGCAAACGATCTCAAGAAACTAGGAAATAACTGCAATGAACTCATCCTAGGGCCCATCGCATGTCTTCTAAAGAAGCGAACTCAAACTCATAGAAACCTTTCCCAAGAGGACATGATGTGATTCCAATAGCATAGAAGAGAAAGATTCTTGATCTTCTTAGGAATCAACTTGAGTTGGACAATAGTTAGGCACTTTTCTTAGAATTGGATCAATGTTCTAAGTCAAGAACTCACCAAAACTAGCACGAAATCCAAAACTCATGGAAGTTCCAATTTGATCAAATTGAACCGAAAAGAATGGAACAAAAGATAAGCAAACTGAATTAGAAGTGCTGGAAATTAAACACACCGAACCAAATCAAACAAAGGAAGAAAAGCTTGCTGGAAAATGGAAATGATCGAACCAAAAAGGCAAGAACAATCACACTAGACATGAAAATGAAGAAGACACAAAGCTAGAGAAGAGAACACTTATGGAGATGGAAGAGAAGGTGATTGATCACGTCACTTGGAGTATGGCTGCTCCAAGATTAGTGTGCTGCCGCCACTTGAGGACACCATGGATCCATCAAGATAAGACTAGAGAAGAAGGCTCAAAAGCTCTCCAATGCTCACGCAAAACTTGAGTATAGTTTCTTTATTCTAAATTCCAATCTGAATTTTACAAAGGGAGCACCTATATTTATAGCCTAAGGTGCTGAAATGCAAGCTACACAAATTAAAAAACTCCCTCCTAAAAAGCTTCTAGAACCGGCGCCAAAGACAATGCATGAGGAAGGTGTGACCTCTTCCTTCACTTTGGCACCTCCTATTCTACTCCTGCACCTATCTACTAACGCACCCCCCCTCCTATAGCTCCTAACTAAAGCCTAAAAGATGCTATAACAATAGAGGCTTCTAATGTTTCCGTCTAAGCACCTTCAACCAAAGAAATTACAAAAAGAGAAAATAATTGTCCCCTAGCTCCTAAAGCTTTGAACATGCTTCTTGTAAGCCTTTGAGGTGGGCTTTGACCTCCATGGGTGTCCTCCATTTGCGCCTCTACCTCTTCTTGATCTTGTTGATTGGCCTCCATGTCCACTTGAGCTTGATCTCCATCATACTCCCCGAGTTGGAGAGAATTCGACCACGAATTCTGGAGACCTACAGAAAAAGGAGTTAGATCGCTGACATTAAAAGTATGACTACCTAAGAATGTATCAGACATATCTAACTCATAAGCATTGCCATTAATCCTCTTGAGGATTTGGAAAGGTCCATCCCCTCGAGGCATTAGTTTGGACTTCCTTTGAGTAGGAAAGCGATCCTTCCTCAAGTGAAGCCAAACCCAATCGCCCTCATCAAACAACAATGCTTTTCTCCTTTTATTGGCAAGTTCAGCATACTTGCCAACCTTCTTCTCAATTCTCTTCTTGATGTCTTTATGCAAAGTTTTCACAAAAGAAGCCTTTTCATCCCCATCTTTGCACAAGACATCTCCAAGAAGGGGAATAGGAAGAAGATCAAGAGGTGTTAGGGGGTTAAACCCATAGACAACCTCAAAAGGAGAATGTGAGGTGGTAGAATTTACTACACGATTATATGCAAACTCAACATGGGGTAGTAAATTCTCCCACACTCTAGGATTCCCCGAAATAAAACATCTCAATAGTTGTCCCAAAGTTCTATTCACCACCTCGGTTTGACCATCAGTTTGTGGGTGGCAAGTGGTAGAAAATAAAAGCTTAGTCCCAAGCTTGCCCCACAAGGTCTTCCAAAAGTGACTCAAGAACTTGGGATCTCTATCGGACACTATAGATCTAGGAATCCCATGCAAGCGAACCACTTCTTGGAAGAAGAGGTTTGCAATGTGGCATGCATTGAATAAAGTGAGCCATCTTTGAAAAACGATCCACTACCACAAAAATGGAGTCCTTTCCCTTTGATGTCTTGGGTAAGCCTAAGATGAAATCCATAGATATATCTACCCAAGGCATTGAAGGGATAGGAAGAGGAGTATATAGACCATGGGGATGCATCTTAGACTTAGCTTTGCGGCAAGCTATGCATTTATCACACAAACTATGAACATATTTATGCATATGAGGCCAAAAGAAATGTTCATGCAACACATCCAAAGTTTTAGCAACCCCAAAATGTCCCATTAAACCCCCCTCATGAGCTTCTCTAACAAGAGATAATCTAATAGAGCATTGAGGAACACAAAGACGTTTTCCTTTAAAAAGAAAGCCATCTTGTATAAAAAAGTCTTTGTGTCCTCCCTTAAGACACTCTTGATAGATGAGAGAAAAATCAAGGTCATCATGATGAAGTTTCTTAATGTGATCAAAACCAAGATATTGAGAGCTTAAAAGATTTAACAAAGTGTATCTTCTAGAAAGAGCATCCGCCACAATATTTACTTTGCCTTGCTTGTGTTTGATCACATAAGGAAATTGTTCAATGAATTCCACCCACTTGGCATGCCTCTTGTTAAGTTTGTTTTGGCTTTTCAAATATTTAAGAGATTCATGATCACTATGTATCACAAACTCTTTGGGAAAAAGATAGTGTTTCCAAGTGAACAAAGCCCTAACAAGTGCATATAATTCTTTATCATAAGTGGAATAATTGAGATGACTTCCCTTCAATTTCTCACTAAAATAGGCTATGGGGTGGCCCTCTTGAAGGAGAACAGCCCCAATACCTTTGCTTGAAGCATCACACTCAATCTCAAATGTCTTAGTGAAATTAGGAAGGGCCAAGATGGGAGCATTAGTCAATTTTTCTTTCAAAGTGTCAAAAGCATTTTGTTGTGCTTCTCCCCATTGAAAGACCACATCCTTTTTCACTATGTCATTGAGTGGTGCGGCAATGGTACCAAAGTTTGGGACAAATCTTCTATAAAAAGAAGCAAGTTCATGAAAACTTCGGACCTCATTCAAAGATTTCGGTGTAGGCCAATTTTGAATGGCCATCACCTTTGTTTTGTCCACATGGACCCCTTTGCAACTTACAACAAACCCTAGGAATTCTATATGATCAAGAGCAAACATACATTTAGCAAGATTAGCATACAAATGTTCCTTCCTAAGGGTTTCTAAAACTTGCCTAACATGCAACCTATGGTCATTCAAAGATAAGCTATAAATGAGAATGTCATCAAAGTAAACAACAACAAACTTACCAATGAATGGTCTAAGAACATGATGCATGAGGCGCATGAAGGTACTTGGTGCATTAGTTAGACCAAAAGGCATAACTAACCACTCATATAAACCAAAGTTGGTCTTAAAAGCCGTCTTCCATTCATCACCTGGTTTGATACGAATTTGATTGTAGCCGCTTTTAAGATCAATCTTTGAAAAGATTTTTGAACCATGTAATTCATCCAACAAATCATCTAGTCTAGGTATGCGATGCCTATACTTAATTGTTATGTTATTGATGGCCCTAAAATCCGAACACATTCGCCATGTGCCATCCTTTTTTGGCACTAAGATGATAGGCATAGCACAAGGACTCATGCTATCTTGCACCCACCCTTTTTCAATCAAAGCCTCAACTTGTTGGCGAATTTCCTTGGTTTCACTTGGATTGGTCCTATATGCTGGACGGTTTGGTAAAGAAGAGCCCGGTATCAAATCAATTTGGTGCTCAATCCCTCTCAAAGGTGGAAGTCCATTTGGAGGATCTTGAAACACATCTTGGAACTCTTCTACCAAATTTTCCAAGCAATGAGGACTATCAACAAGTGATTCTACTCTAAGAGTTCTAGGGATGGCTAAGAAAAGAGGATGATGAGCCACTATTTCCCTTTCAATGTCACGCCTAGACACAAGGAGTGTAGGCTTAGAACTCTTATCTTTTTTATCTTTTTCTTCATGATAACTTGGTCCTCATGGACTTCTCTTGGAGAGAGAGATTTTAAAGTAACCTTGTGACCATGGAATTCAAAAGATAGTTTGTTGGTAAAGCCATCATGTAAAACTTTTCTATCAAATTGCCAAGGCCTTCCCAAAAGAACATGAGTGGTTTCCATGGGCACAACATCACATAATACCTCATCTTTGTATTTTCCAATGGAGAAATGGATGAGGACTTGTTTATTGACAACTATTTCTCCTACCTCACTAAGCCATTGTAATTTGTAGGGCTTTGTATGAGAGATAGTAGGCAATCCAAGCTTATCTACTACTCTTGTACTAGCCACATTTGCACAACTACCCCCCATCCACTATCAAAGAGCAAATGTTGTTTTGAATAAGACATCTTGTATGGAAAATATTTTCCCTTTGACTTTCATCCAAAGATTGTGAAACTTGTCCAAGAAGTCTTCTCACAACTAACAAATCCCCTTCAAGTGGACATTCGTTCTCTTCCTCACTAGATGCATGAGAATGCAATGAATGCTTAGGAGAATCCGAATCATGCTCACTAACTACAATGCCCTCATGCATGTACATACTTCGTTTAGAAGGACAATTTGCAGCTATATGACCATAACCCATACATTTAAAGTATTTAGTATTAGACGTTCTAGTGGGAGATTTAGGCCTAGAAGTAGATGGCTTAGTTTCCTTGGGTTTGAAAGAAGAATCTTTGGAAGGATGTTTAGAAAAAGAAGTTTTGTTTCTCCAAGACTTGGAGTAGTATCCATCATTGGAAGCATTTTTGAAAGAGTTTTTCTTAGCAAGTTGGGCTTCCACCTTCATTGCAAGATGAACTAAAGAGCCCAATGATGAATACTCTTGTAACTCAACAATGTCTTGAATATCCTTCCTAAGACCACTCACAAACCTAGCAATCATAGCTTCCTCACTTTCTTCTAATTCAATTTTAAGCACAAGCGTCTCTAGCTCCTTATAATATTCATCCACATTTAGCGTGCCTTGTTGAAACCGTTGGAGTCTCAACATGAGGTCTTTCCTAAAATGTGGGGGCACAAACCTAGCGCGCATATGATCCTTTAAAGAGTTCCAAGAGTCCACGGGAGGACCCTTGTGATAGATAATGTCCTTTACAATTCCATGCCACCATTTCATGGCATAATCACTAAACTCTAGGGTGGCTAGCTTAAGCTTATGATCATCTTGGATCTCATGGATCTCAAATATTTGTTCACACTTAGCCTCCCAATCTAAATATACATTAGGATCACTAGAGCCATTAAAACAAGGAAGCTTGACCGAAGGAAGCCTAGACTTTGCATCTTGATAGAAGCCATTGTCGTAGTGATGTCTTTCCCCTTGATGATGATGTCTTTGTCCATGTAATTGGGGTGGAGTTCTCCTTCTCCTATGTTCATCTTCACGGCCAAAATCATTTGAAGAGGCTCTTGTTGAAGGTCTATGATGCTCATCATGGATTGAAGGAGATGGTCTAGCTTGTTGCACCTCCATCTTTTGCAATTTCTCTTCCAAGCGTCTAATGGTTCTTTGTGCTTCATGTAATTCACCAAGGATTGAAGCTTTGGAAGGAGAATTCTGCTTGTAGGATGCATCACTTGAAAATCCAGCCATTTGGAATTAAAAACAGCAAACACACAAAATAGCAAACAAGTTAAGAAACAAAATGAACAAAAACAGTGAGTGTTTCAATCAAAATGTCGAAGTGAATTGAGGCAGAAAAAGAGGTCACTCTCAAAGAAATAATGTTCTTGCACCAATCTGATCTTGAGGTCTTGGAATCCTCAAATGAAAGATGTCAAAGCAAGCACACCAATCTCAAAGGCAACCACCACAAAACCAATGAAACAATAAAGACAAACAAGAAAAGGTATAAGCAAAGAAAGGTAATTGCAAAAGGAATACTATATGTAAGACAAACTCAAAGAGTAAGGAATGAAAGACAATCAAGAAAATAAAGAACTCAATGAGAAAGTAGGCACACAAAATAATACTTAAGGAAAAGCACTAGAGTAGATGAAGAAAACAAAAATTTAGCTACTGGAAAAAAAAAATTATCAAAACTGTGCTTGATATTCACTGATTTAACTGGAATGATATAGAGCGAACTGGATTATGAAATTTAAACCACAGAAACTTCAAGATGTTAACTCAATAATGGCACTGGAATCATATAAAAACAGTAAGCCAATTAATTGAGATAAATTTTTCAAAATCGCTGCCGGATTACCGTATTTTTTTTTGGCAGTAATGTACACTTTTTGTATTTTATTTATCATTTTTTGTGTACTTTGAATTTTTGAATAATTCTTTTTTCTAATCTTTTCTAACACTTTGAATATCACAAATCCAGAATTTCAGAATTTTCCAGTTAGTAAATCAATTGGAATAAGGAAAAACAGTAAGCACTTTTTTTCATAAACAGAGGAATCCTAATAGGAATGAAAAACAGAATGATGAACTAGCAAAGACATAATGGAAAATGATGTATAGGAACTTGTATAGGTCTAGAATACAAGCATGAACTCAAACTAAAACATAAAATGCACAAAGGATCAATATCAACTCAGAAAATTATATGACACTAAAGCAAGAAACAATCAAAAGCAATAAAAGTACTACTAGAAGTAATGACAATTATGGAATAACATGACTAAGACAAAACTTGACATGATTACAAAATTAAAAGACATATCACAAGATATAACAAGAAGTGAAAGGAAGCTTAAGGTCAGCTTATGGAAGGAGAATGCCGTTCCAAAATGCAGCCAAACTCATATGAAGAATGAGTGCCATAAACCTTTTCACAAACACTTGGTGTAACAAAGAAAAACAGCAAGGAAACTCAAAATAAAGCCTAAAACAGAACCTTAAATTGCAAGAAATTAAAGAGCTCTTGAAATAAAGTGCTACACAACTCAACAATTAAACAAGAACACACCTAAACTCTTGATACCACATGACGTGATTTCAATAGCATAGAAGAGAAAGATTCTTGATCTTCTTAGGAATCAACTTGAGTTGGACAATAGTTAGGCACTTTTCTTAGAATTGGATCAATGTTCTAAGTCAAGAACTCACCAAAACTAGCACCAAATCCAAAACTCATATGGAAGTTCCAATTTGATCAAATTGAACCGAAAAGAATGGAACAAAAGATAAGCAAATTGAATTAGAAGTGCTGGAAATTAAACACACCGAACCAAATCAAACAAAGGAAGTGATCCGGTCGGTCACAGTTTAGGGTGACGTCAGCAACTGATGGCCACGTGGGCCGTTCTTGGTGGGACACGTGGGCCAGGGAAGCTGATGCATCTCGAAGAGAGCAATCAGGCGGAGATCGGTGATCAGAGGGAATGCGCGATCGTCGATTAGGTGAGCCACGAGGCTGATCGGTCGTGGTGTCACACGCAGCTAAGCTGGGAACGAGAGGGGATTCCAGGGGAGAGCGCTGCAGCCGAGCCTTGTGTGGCATGGTGTCGGGAGTCAGAGAAGTCGTGCGCCCTTCGGTACCGTGCACAAGAGTGGTCTGAGGAAGTTGGTAGTCGGTCGGCGCTCTGTAGCCCGTGGCGTGCGTGGGCATAAGGGGTGATCGTTCACGCAGCAGGGAATACCTGGTATGCGCGCTGGTCCAAACCGCACCTGGTACTCACATTGAGGTTGCCTGAGACACCCAACATATGAAACACACTAAGTTACTTTGTACGCGAATAACTTAGGGGTGTGACAAGGTATATAAAGGGGTGCCACGCTCATTTCTAGGGACGTTTTCATACAGATAAGTGGCTAGTTTACGCGCAGAGAGAAGAGAGAGAATTCGCAGAGAACACGGTCCTTGCAGAGATCCTAGAGTGAACTACTCTTTGGTGGTTTTGTTCGCTGACTTACGGAAGGCGGAGTTAGACGTTGCGGAGCCTTCAACAGACAAGTCACCGGCAAGATCATTTGGCGCCCACCGTGGGGCTCGTGTGAAATTGTGATCCCATCCACTGCGCTGCCAGATTTCGTGTGTTCTTAAGATTCTTTGCTGCAAGAATGAGGAAGACAAGGCAAACTACACTCGCGCCATCCGTCGAAGAGGGAGCTGTAACGATGGCGCAAGTCTTGGAGATAATGCGTGCGCTGCAAGACGATGTGGCGGCGTCAAGAATGGCGCAAGAAAGGATGCAAGCAGACTTGGCTGCATCGCAGGGCAGGAACGAAGATTTGAACCGGGTTAACGAGGGGCTGCGCCAGTCTTTACAGGCGCAGAAAGAGAGGGTGGCGGAGGAAGGAGTGGCGCAACCACCATCCCCCCCCCAGGACTTTCCCCATGCCATTCTCATCTGAAATAATGGGTGCAGTCGTACCACCAGGCTTAGTGGGGGTAAAGGCCTCGTTCACGGGGGTAGAGGATCTAGAAGCACACCTGATGGCTTTCCACACCCAAATGATGCTTTCTGGAGGCTCGGATGCCGTATATTGCAAACTATTCATGAGTACCCTGAGTGGGATAGCGCTGGAATGGTTCGTAAGCCTGCCAGACGGCCACATCACGTCGTTTCAACAATTCTCAAAGTTGTTCAGGGAGCAGTATATCGTGAACAGGGCAACCCCAGTGGTGTCCTACGATCTTTTCGATGTGCGCCAGAACTAAGGCGAGTCCCTCTGGGATTACCTTAGCCGTTTTGGGGCGCAGGTAGTGAGGCTGCCCAGCAAGGATGAAGATATGCTGGTGCACGCATTCAAGAAAGGGGTTCTTGCGGGCCCCTTTAGTGAGTCTTTGATCAGGCACCGCCCCAGCACGTTCGCGGAAATTAGGCGTCGTGCCGTGGCGCACATCACTGCAGAAACAGCGGTTTCTGAGAAAAGGGAAAGCGCGGTCCCTAACAGGTCGCGCGCAGGACCAAGCAGGACTCAGCAGCCGATGAGGGTGCACGAGGCCAAGGAGGGAAAGAGGGCTCAGGGGAAACCCCACCCTTACGAGCCTCGAAGGGATCAGAATGGGGGGCGCACGAGGGAGAGTAACGCACCCCCCAGGTTTGATTTTATGGTGGAGCTGGCGGAACTGATCGCCGTTCCGGTTATAGCAGCACGGCTGTGAGCACCTGAGAAGACCGACAGGGTGCTGGGGCGAAAGAAAGACGTGTGGTGTAAGTTCCATCAGGCCTATGGCCACCCACTTCGCGCGTGCTTGGCATTGGGACACCAACTCGCGGAGTTGGTAAAAAATGGCTTCCTGAGTGATTACCTGCGAGAGCCACAGGGCGATCAGACATCGGGGGCCCCAGCAGGGGATCCTCAGCACGAGGTACCGGTGCACGGGGAGGTGCACTCGATCGCAGGAGGATTCTCTGGGGGAGGATGTACAGCCTCTCAGAGAAAGAAGTACACGCGATCGGTGTTGGCAGTCGACTCGGCGGAGGAGGATCACTCCCCCGACGTCGACATTGTCTTCACCAAGGCTGATCTCCGGGACGTTGTGCCTCACGACAACGACCCGATAGTCATCTCCCTTGTCACGGCAGGGAAGAAGGTGCACAGGGTCCTTGTGGACCAGGGAAGCTCAGCAGACGTGATGTTCTGGCCGACATTCAGCAAACTGCAGCTGTCCCCTGATCTTTTGAAGTCGTACCCGGGGTGTTTGTATGGTTTCGCAGGGGACCAGGTAGAGGTGCGGGGCTATGTGGAGCTGAGGACCACATTCACGGATGGTGCCACAGGCCGCACTGAGAAGATTAAGTACTTGGTGGTCAATGCCCCGTTCGCTTATAACATACTGTTGGGAAGACCGACGCTCAACAGGTTAGGAGCCGTACCATCGACAAGGCACATGAAGGTAAAGATGCCTTCAATGGAGGGGGTAGTGGTTACCATTAAATCAGACCAAAAGGAAGTCCACCGCTGCTACGAAAACAGTCTCAAGCAGCGGAGAAGCGTGTGCCATGTTACCACGACGC
This sequence comes from Phaseolus vulgaris, assembly GCF_000499845.2. Lineage (NCBI taxonomy): Eukaryota > Viridiplantae > Streptophyta > Magnoliopsida > Fabales > Fabaceae > Phaseolus > Phaseolus vulgaris. The sequence continues at coordinate 27,884,855 of NC_023752.2, forward strand.
CGCCACCAAGGTCAGACGAGGGAAGAGCGGAGGTTGCGACGTTGGTAAGGGGCACGCACGGCGACGTGGAAATGGAAGAGGCGCTGCTCGGGGGCACGGGAAGTGCCCGGGGTAAAGCTGAGGGGGCGAGAGGGATCGCGCCTCGCGAGTCTGGGATAGCGAGGGCGGTCATCGCCAGAGAAAGAAGACCCCACCCGACTGAGGGGTGGGTGGAGGCGGCGATCGGGGGAACGGGGTTCAAGCTGGGAGGACAGCTCGACGAGGACACGCGACGACAGATCGCCGGGGTAATTGAGAAGAACATGGGTGCATTTGCGTGGACGGCCTCGGACATGCCGGGCATCGACCCGAACTTCCTCTGCCATCGCCTTGCAATGGATCCCCAGGTCCGACCGGTGCGCCAAAGGAGGAGGAAGTACAATGAGGAGAAGAGGCAGGTGATCCATGAAGAAACCCACAAACTCTTGGCCGCAGGGCATATTAGGGAAATCCAGTACCCAGAGTGGCTGGCCAATGTGGTGCTGGTGAAGAAGTCAAACGGCAAATGGAGGATGTGCGTGGATTTCACCGACCTCAACAAAGCATGCCCCAAGGACTCCTATCCCCTGCCGAGCATTGACGCCCTGGTAGATAGTGTGTCAGGATGCCAGCTGATGAGTTTCTTGGACGCCTTTTCGGGTTACAACCAGATCAGGATGCACCCGTCGGACGAGAGCAAGACCGCATTCATGACCGAGCGGTCCTGCTACTGTTATAAGGTAATGTCGTTCGGCTTGAAGAATGCGGGAGCCACCTATCAGAGGCTGATGGATAGAGTACTCTCGCCGATGCTGGGAAGGAACGTACAGGCGTACGTTGATGACATGGTGGTCACCTCTCGAGGGAAGGAGGAGCATGTCGCTGATCTGGAGGAACTTTTCACAACGATCGCCAAGTACGGGTTGAAGCTCAACCCAGAGAAATGTATCTTTGGTGTGGAAGCGGGGAAGTTTCTAGGTTTCCTCCTAACAGAGCGAGGGATTGAGGCAAATCCCGAGAAATGTGCGGCGATCATGGCGATGAGGAGCCCGACGTCGGTGAAGGAAGTGCAGCAACTCACAGGTCGGCTGGCAGCTTTGTCGCGGTTCATGTCCGCTGGGGGGGAGAAGGGCCATCCTTACTTCCAATGTCTCAAGCGAAACAGCAAGTTCGTTTGGACCGAAGAATGTGAGGAGGCATTTGTTAAGCTTAAAGAATATTTGGCAAGCCCGCCGGTGCTGTGCAAGCCGCGGACGAGCGCCCCTCTTCGTTTATACTTTGCTGTAACAGAGAGAGCGGTCAGTTCGGTTCTGGTCCAAGAGCAGGAGCAGGCCCAGAGACCTATCTATTTTGTGAGCAAGGTGCTGCAGGGCCCTGAAGTAAGATATCAGGCTCTGGAGAAAGCAGCTTTGGCGGTGGTATTCTCAGCAAGAAGGCTGCGTCACTACTTTCACAGCTTCATGATTGTAGTGATGACTGATCTTCCCATCCAAAAGGTGCTAAAAAAGCCGGATGTAGCCGGAAGAATGGTAAAGTGGGCCGTAGAATTATCTGAGTTCGATATCATATACGAACCCCAAGGACCGATCAAGGGGCAGGTGTTCGCGGATTTCGTCGTTGAGTTGTCATCGGGCGATGCACCGCCAGAGGGCCCGGTCTTCCGGTGGGTCTTATCGGTAGACGGATCCTCAAACCAACAGGGGAGTGGCGCGGGGGTCATCCTAGAAGGCCCGAACGGGGTACTGATCGAGCAGTCCCTGCATTTCGCCTTCAAAGCCAGCAACAACCAGGCGAAGTACGAGGCCCTAATCGCCGGAATGCTGCTGGCAAAGGAGATGGGAGCAAGAAGTTTAACGGCCAAAACCGATTCCCTGTTGGTCACTGGGCAGGTAACCGGGGAATTCCAGGCCAGAGACCCACAGATGGCTGCGTACCTTGAGTATGTGCGCACCTTGAAGGTATCCTTTACAGCGTTTGAATTGATCCACGTGCGAAGGGAGTAAAATGCCAGAGCCGACTTACTCGCCAAGCAAGCCAGCTCGGGCAAGGGGGGAAGGCAGAGGACCGTCATCCAGGAGACGCTGAAGGTACCTCGTGCGTTCGTTACAGACAACCAAGTACTGCAGGTGTGCGATTCTCGCGAGCGTGCCGTGATCGGGCATTGGTCTCTCACACAGGAAACCTTGAGAGCACCGAGGGTGAGAGCTCGACCGACGGCATCCAACGAGGTGATGGAGGTTGACGCTGCGGGAAGGGCTGACACATGGTTAGCGCCATACCAGCGGTATCTGGCAGATGGGGTGCTTCCGCTGGAGCCGGCGGAGGCAAAGAGAATAAAGAAGAACTCGAGCAAGTTCACCCTCATTGATGGGGACCTCTTCAGATTCGGATTCACCCATCCGGTTTTAGTATGCTTGCACGGAGAGCAGTGCACGAGGCTTATGTCAGAGCTCCATGAGGGAATATGCGGGAGCCATGTCGGCGGTCGCGCCCTGGCGGGTAGAATTCTTTGTGCAGGGTACTACTGGCCAACGCTGAAGGAAGATTGTGTGGGTTACGCTCAGCGGTGCAAGCAATGCCAGCAACATGCAGATTGGCACAAGGCGTCCCCCGAAGAACTAAGGTCGATCCACAGCCCCTGGCCTTTCCACACGTGGGGAATCGACATCTTGGGACCTTTCCCCCTGGCGATCAGGCAGATGAAGTTCTTGATCGTCGCCATCGAATATTTCACGAAGTGGGTGGAGGCAGAGCCGGTCGCACAGATCACCGCTCACAAGGTTCAACAGTTTGTATGGAAGAACGTTGTGTGCCGTTTCGGAGTGCCCAAGTGTCTAGTCTCCGACAATGGCACTCAGTTTACGAGCCATCAGCTGAGGAACCTATGCGAGGAGGTGGGGATACAGCAGGTGTTCGCCTCGGTAGAGCACCCTCAAATGAACGGGCAGGTGGAATCAGCCAACCGAGTGTTGCTTAGAGGGCTAAAGAGAAGGATAGAAAAGGCCAAAGGAACATGGGCGGAAGAAGTTCCCAAGATCGTATGCGCCTATCACACCACTCCGCAATCTAGCACCCATGAGACACCTTTCAGTTTGGTTTATTAGTCAAACGCTATGATCCCTGTGGAGATACAGGAAAATTCACCAAGATTTCTGAATTTCGTGGCAGAGAGGTCCAACGAGGAGAGAAAGGTGAATCTAGACCTTTTGGACGAGATACGAGAAGAAGCCAGGATCAGCGCTGAAGCTATAAAGAGAAGGGTGGAGCGAAGGCACAACTCCAAGTTGAGGCAGAGGCGATTCCAGGAGGGAGATCTGGTGATGAGGAAAGCGCATCAGCACGAGTTAGAGAATAAGCTGTCTCCCAAGTGGACCGACCCGTTCAGAATAGTGGAGGCATTGGAGAATGGCGCTTATCGCCTGGAAACCTTGGATGGAGGAGCGATCCCCAGGACATGGAACGCCACACATTTAAAACTCTATTTTAGTTCAAATGTGTAGTGAGGCCGCGTTTTCGCGCCAGGGTGAACAATGTGAACAAGTTAAGGGTAAGCCCTTTTTTCCCAGAAATAAAAAGAGGTTATCAGTATAAAGTTTGCAAAGTTTTGAGTTTAAATTCCTCCTCGCCCTAGGCGCGAGTGCAGGTGGTCGGTTAGGCCTCCCTCGCCCTAGGCGCGAGTGAAGGCAACCGGTCTTAATCTTCCTCACCCCAGGCGTGAGCGCAGGCAGTTAAGTTCGAAACGCCAGGGGCGCTAGTAAGCACAAAGAAGGGAAAGGAAGGATTCGAGAAACGCCTTTACCCAAGGGGCGTAGCGTCAATATTGGCTCGGTAGGACTCTTAGTCAAAAACTTTCTCACCCAAGGAGTGAGAAGATGGTAGAACCACCCGAAGCTCTGAGGAGCGGTGGCCTTGGGGCAGGTAAGAGGGGTTGTCGAGAAACACTCTTCCTCCCAAAAACAAGGCGCCATCCTAGACCGATCGGTGTGGAAGTCCTCTATGCATTTAGCGCTGGAGCGACAAAGCAATGAAGAAAGATGTAAGGTAGAACCACGGTGACCGATGAGAAGGTGGTAGCCGTGGTGATCAGTCATCAGCTACCAAGGGTTGCTCGTTGTGATCAAAGTAAGAAATTAAAGAAGTTCAAATACGGTTAGGGTTTAGCATCAAGCACGTGAAGGTTAACAGTTAATCATACGTAGAAAGAGAATAAAGGCAACAAGATACAAACAAACAAGCAATAGCAAAAGAAGAATTTCATAATCTATAGTTTGAGTTTCACAAGGCAAATGCTTATGGGCAAAATAAAGAAAGCCACGTCAAAGGCAGTCAGGGACGGACGACTTTGCCATCCACCACCTCGAATTCAATGGATAGCTGGGAGCGGTCGACCTCGGGGAAAGCGCACTTGAGTTGCTCAAGAGCAAAGTCGAAGCCCTCAGCGAAGGTGCCGGCTGCCTCTTCCCATAGTTTGGTCTTCTCGGCCTCGAACCCAGCTTTATCGGTCTCGAGCGCAACCTTCTCGGTGGTCAGGACGACAATGGTCGACTCGGCTTCTTTGAGCTTCCGGTCGCTCTCGGCGAGGGCCTCCGTCAAGTTAGCATTCTGTTGACGCATGTAGGCGTTTTCGGCCTCGAGTTGGATGGCCTTACCCGTAGTCTCCATCAGCTAGAAGTCGAGGGCGGTGACGGCATCCCCCATCAGCATCTCGGTCTTGATGGTCTCCTGGACTTGTTGGACGCGAGCCATCTTGGATTCCTCCAGCATGTCCTTCAACATACCGTTGGTGTCTTGCAAAGCCTCATAGTCATTTCGCAGCGACTCCTGTTGGCTAAGCAGCTCCTTCACCTTGCCCTCCAGCTTTTCGAGACGGCGGTGTTGTGTGGAGAACTCCAAGGAGAGCACCATCTGACGGGCCAAATGGAGGTCCACCTCACTAGAGCTCCACTTGACCAGCTCCTGATTTTGTAACAGTTGCTTGGTCAGGGGGAGAACCTTGGGGAGTCCCTCGGAGTTGGGGCCCGTCGCCTGGAAGGAGCTCTCACCACCACCCTCAAATGCGGTGGCAGAGTCTTGGGGGCGCGGCGATGGCTGGGGATGAGGGGTTCCCTCCGAGCGCGCAATCCCACTCCCAGCTGCTTGAGTCGGAGGGGGTGACTTTGCTGAGGGTGGGGAGGAAAGGGGGGCTGGTGATGGAGGGCGCTCGGGAGAGGCATGGGCTCGAGGAAGCGGGTTGGCATCATCCTCGGGGCCCTCGGTTCCCCTTCTTTTCCTTTGGACCAAAGGGGACCCAGAGCTCTCCTCCTCAATGGCTATGACGGTGGTGGGGGCCTTCGTCAACCGTTTCCTTTTCTTGTCACCCCTGGTCTCACGCCCTTTAGCTGGCGCGACCGAGATGGGAGAGGCACGAATGGGTTCGGCGATCGCCTCCACCTCAAGGGGCTCCTCAACAACCCGACGGCTCCTGGCCAGAGCGAGCAGCCTTTGCCGCCTTTCCTTGTCAGAAGTCATATCTACATCAGTTCAACATGGCAAAAGGTTAGCATGCCAAGGCTCAAAAAAGCAAGCAGTTCAAACATAAAGGTAGTTGGCAAGTATATGCACGAGGGGCGTGTGGGGAAAGAAGCGAATCGGAAGCCCTAGGTAAAGGCAGGTAGAAGAGAAAGGAGGGAACAAACCGATGTATCTTTCGAGCTTCTCGGCGTCGAACTCGTGCTTGAGAATGGTGGAAGAGCCAAACTTGGCGCCTAAGCCAGAAAGAAGGCCGCACAGCTCGCGCTCGTATGGGGCCATGGTTTCCAAGCCTCGGGGTTTCCTAAATTCCACTTTAGGAACCCAGTAGAGGGGAAAGCCCTCGAGAAGGGAAGGGTTGTGTCTATTGGAGGTGATCATGTAGAATCTACCTTTCCAATCCTTGAAAGACTGTTGATACAGGCCCAAGATCACCCTCCCTGTCACACCGTTTAGGCTGACCCACGACCTATCACCCGGGTTCTTGGCCTCGAAGAAGTAGAGGAAGACGTCGGCTGATGGAGGGTGCCCAAAGTGGTTGCATAGGATCTCGAACGCCCGGATGAAGCCCCAAGCGTTCGGATGAAGTTGGCAAGGGGCAACGTTCAGCTTAGTAAGGAGCTCCTTCACAAAGAAGGTGAAGGGTAAGCGGAGGCGCAGCCTCTTGAAGATAGCTGAGTAGATGAATGTAAAGGGCACCCCGTTGGTGGCCCTGTCATCTATGCAAATGGGCATGCTTTGGGGGGGGGATGCGCACACCCAGGTTTCGATCATCCTCCCTGTCAATGGCACATGAAGGCTCGTCCTCAGCACCCTTCAGCAGGGTGGCGAGGTGATCAGCTGGGAGCTGACTGGATGTTTCAGCGAGTAGGTGGAGGGGAGCCCACTTGTACGCTTGCGCGTAGTCTTGTGGAGCGAGCGTCGCCCTAGGTTGTGTGTCCGCCGAGGGGGTAGCGCTCGTTGAGGGCGATGAAGGTGCACTGGCGGAAGGCTGTGCACCAGAAGTCGAGGCAAGGCGCGCAGTAGTTTTGGTGCGAGCCATTGTCTGTAAACTACAATGGAGAAGGGAAAATGTGAGGAATCAGTAAAAACTAGGAAAGATGAAGGAGCAAATGCTATGGTTCGAAGGGGCAGAGAAATGACAGTGACGAAGAGGAAGAAGGAGCGGAACGCAGAAAAGTTAGAAGAGGGCACGATACAGTGCAGAAGAGGGAAAGTGACTCGTGATGCATGAACAAATACAGTTACTGAGCAATGCAATAGGTAGAAAATGTCCAAATACGCCATAGATGGAGAAAAGAAGTACCTTTTTGTGATCGCGAATGGTTTCTGGGAGCCTGGAAGCGAGGAAGATGAATCGCGGAAGAAGTTTCGAGAGATTGCAGAGAAACGTGCTGGGGAAGATAATGGAACAGTAGAGGCGCGAAAGTTTTTGAATAAAGGAACTGCAAGCGACGCTTCACGCTAACCGTTGATACGCACACGTGTCACAAGATTAAGCAAGGAAAGCGTAACGTCACTTAAAGCGCATCACGTGATGTAGCACGTGATGTGGCGTCACTTGCCACGTGGCCACTGAGAACGAGCACTTAGTCTCTTCGCTGAGAACGAGTACGCAACTCGAGACTAGGGGGCTTGTGATCCGGTCGGTCACAGTTTAGGGTGACGTCAGCAACTGATGGCCACGTGGGCCGTTCTTGGTGGGACACGTGGGCCAGGGAAGCTGATGCATCTCGAAGAGAGCAATCAGGCGGAGATCGGTGATCAGAGGGAATGCGCGATCGTCGATTAGGTGAGCCACGAGGCTGATCGGTCGTGGTGTCACACGCAGCTAAGCTGGGAACGAGAGGGGATTCCCGGGGAGAGCGCTGCAGCCAAGCCTTGTGTGGCATGGTGTCGGGAGTCAGAGAAGTCGTGCGCCCTTCGGTACCGTGCACAAGAGTGGTCTGAGGAAGTTGGTAGTCGGTCGGCGCTCTGTAGCCCGTGGCGTGCGGGGGCAGAAGGGGTGATCGTTCACGCGGCAGGGAATACCTGGTATGCGCGCTGGTCCAAACCGCACCTGGTACTCACATTGAGGTTGCCCGAGACACCCAACATATGAAACACACTAAGTTACTTTGTACGCGAATAACTTAGGGGTGTGACAAGGTATATAAAGGGGTGCCACGCTCATTTCTAGGGACGTTTTCATACAGATAAGTGGCTAGTTTACGCGCAGAGAGAAGAGAGAGAATTCGCAGAGAACACGGTCCTTGCAGAGATCCTAGAGTGAACTACTCTTTGGTGGTTTTGTTCGCTGACTTACGGAAGGCGGAGTTAGACGTTGCGGAGCCTTCAACAGACAAGTCACCGGCAAGATCAGGAAGAAAAGCTTGCTGGAAAATGGAAATGACCGAACCAAAAAGGCAAGAACAATCACATTAGACATGAAAATGAAGAAGACACAAAGCTAGAGAAGAGAACACTTATGGAGATGGAAGAGAAGGTGATTGATCACGCCACTTGGAGTATGACTGTTCCAAGATTAGTGTGCCGCCGCCACTTGAGGACACCATGGATCCATCAAGATAAGACTAGAGAAGAAGGCTCAAAAGCTCTCCAATGCTCACTCAAAATTTGAGTATAGTTTCTTTACTCTAAATTCCAATCTGAATTTTAGAAAGGGAGCACCTCTATTTATAGCCTAAGGTGCTTAAATGCAAGCTACACAAATTAAAAAACTCCCTCCTAAAAAGCTTCTAGAACCGGCGCCAAAGACAATGCATGAGGAAGGTGTGACCTCTTCCTTCACTTTGGCACCTCCTATTCTACTCCTACACCTATCTACTAACGCACCCCCCCTCCTAAAGCTCCTAACTAAAGCCTAAAAGATGCTATAACAATAGAGGTTTCTAATGTTTCCCTCTAAGCACCTTCAACCAAAGAAATTACAAAAAGAGAAAATAATTGTCCCCTAGCTCCTAAACCTTTGAACATGCTTCTTGTAAGCCTTTGAGATGGGCTTTGACCTCCATGGGCGTCCTCCATTTGCGCCTCTACCTCTTCTTGATCTTGTTGATTGGCCTCCATGTCCACTTGAGCTTGATCTCCATCAGGAATTATTTTCCATAGTCCAAGAGCCTTCCACACCGATTGCAACTTTTTTATTAAATCAAGGTGTGTGAGAGTTTTATCCCCCTTAGATAGAATAATTCGACCATGTAAATGGGTCTTGCAATCCTTAAGACCAGCCAAGTAATCTGTCTCATCAACCTGGACAACAACCATGTCTCCCTTAATACAAGGAGTAGGAAATTGGGACAAAGGAATGTCACATGTATTGATGTGAGACGATTTTAGGATTGCACATTTTATTGGTTTCTCTTTGTTTATGATTTTTGATTTAGCAATTATGATGAGAACCCTAAGAAGATTCCCACTGGACACGAACTTAACCAAGTGGTTAAGTAAGTGTGAAGGTTCACTCTAGAAGGGCAAAGAGAAAAAGACAATTATAAGGTGACAAATGATGCAGTGAAAAGTAAGACAAAGAATAAGTAAAGAAGAAGAAGAGCAAAGCAAATAACAAATTAAAGATTATAAGAAGACATGTATGGAATGGAAGGAGACGTAAATAAAAGATAAAAGAGGAAGGGATGAAGAGATCTTATGGGAAGAAAGGAAGTCACATCACTTGGAGCAGAGGGACTCCAAGATGAGTGATGCAAGAGTTGCCACTTGAGATATTACTCACCCAAGATAAGACCCAACATGAAAGCTCACAAGTCTCACGTTATCACTCATGCAATGTTTCTTTACTATTCAAAATCAAGTTGTGAATACATGAGGCAAGACACCTTATTTATAGGAGTGGGTGCCTTGGTGGGAAGATGGGGAAGGGTAAAATGGACAAAGGGAGAGGGGTTGTCTAGGGTGTTGACAATGGTCAAAACCGCACCCTTAGGCACATCTTATAGAAGGTGGGTTAAAAACCTTAATTCTATGTGCCTTATCTTGAAAAAGTGGGCTTGGTACAAGCCCATTTCGCTAAGTACACTCCCTTTTATGCTTTGTGAACCTACTATACCCTATGCTGTTATTTGGAACCCTAAAGTGAGCCCAATTTATTTACAAACATGTTTTTGTCTTTTAAAAAGACCAGAAGAAAGCATTTGGTGTTTTTGTCTATGCTCAGTTCTTCTTTTTGTGAGGTTCGTCTGATCTTTGGTGGGGTCTTGACTTGATTGCTGAGATGACTGTTCACAGTGTGAATTTTCTCTTGAGTCCTTGGTCATCTTCTTGGCCAGCCCACGCCAGCCGCCACCGTCCCACTGGTCGCACCACCTAAAAATCTTAACTTTACCACAAATTTTGATAAAAATTGTGACTTTACCACAAATTAGAACTGGCTACATGAAAAAGATGGCAACTTTGGTTGTGTGCAATAGAATTTCCAAGAATATATTTAAGGAAAGAGTACACCTTCGATGCAGAAGTAGAGAGCCGCCACGCCACCACTAGCGTCTCGATAGACTGTTGTGCTTGGAAATCAAGTTCTGGACAAAGTGATAGTATCTCTAGACCAAAGTTTCCTTGACTTCGAATTCCCCCTTTAGTTGGCCGATGATGAGTTGAGAATCCCTGCTGCAAATAAGTTTTGTAACTTGTAGGTCTAACGGTAGATTGAGGTCGACTATGATGGCTTCATACTCGGCTTGATTGTTTGATGTTTTGAATTCAAACTTCAGGGCTTACTCAATGAGAACATCACTTGGGCCTTCGAGCACCACCCCTACACCGCACGACCTGCTGTTAGATGACCCATCAACATGTAAAATCCATTGGGAGATTTCATCTTCGATCAAACAGGGACTGAGCTCGGCTACGAAATCAGCTAGAGCTTGCAATTTGATTCCCCCTGGGTTGGTACTAGATTTGAAATTCAGACAACTCTACTGCCCATCCGATCATTTAGCTGGCTAAGTTTGGCTTTACTAGTATCTTCATTATTGGATAGTCGGTTTTGACTATAATGCGATGATTTTGAAAGTACATACACATCTGTCTTGTGTAATTACTAAAGCAAAACCGAACTTTTCAATCATCTAGTATCAATCCTCGGCACCATGAAATACTCGGCTGACAAAGTAAACTGGTTGTTCCTCCCTATCCATCTCCTGGACCAAAGTTGAACTGATCGCATCCTCCAAGACAGTAAGATAAACAATTATGGATTTCGTGGCGATCGGCTTTTAAATAACCGGGGGGATGTCAAGAAATCTTTCAGCTGAGAAAAATCTCTTCGCACTCGGCCATCCATTGGAACTTAGCCGCTTTTCAAAGTAGGTGCACGATAATCTTGGTTTTTTCTGGTAGTTTTGGGACGAACCTGGAGAGCGGTGTAAGTCACCCGATCAGTGATGGCATTTTCATGAAGGTCTTCTTGAATCATGTAAGAAAGTGGTGCGGAAGCTATGAAGGTGTGTGTGCAAGATCCTCCTAAGAGTGGTGTTGATCTTGAAGGTGCATGATAGGTATGATTATAGGGAGGTTCGGCCAGCCCAAGGAGATGTGAAGGAAGTGAAGTTTAGAGCCTAGAATTCTAGGAGAAGCAAAGTTTGGCACAAAATGGCAGCATAACTTTACTCACAATAAACTTAAAAATACAAGGTGTAGGCTCCTCCTTTTATAGGCTAAGGAGGACCATAATGCAACCCTAATGCTAGCCAGATGAAATGTAAATGTGAAGCACATGGGTGCACAAATGAGCACATGGGGAGGGGTGTGTCTAGTTTTTATGCTCACCCCCTCCATGGGCTTTCTAGACCGACCTTGGTAAATTTAGAGGTTTTTTTAGAAACTCTAAGTTTACCTAGGTTGGTGTTTTAGGTGCCAAAATTAATTCTAAGAAAATTACAAATAAAGTTCCTATGCTAATTTTGACAAGAAATTAAAGTCTACTCTACACTAGAGTTTATGGCATTTGAACATGTAAAAGAACGTCTTCTTGGATCCTCTTGGCCATAACTCTATGGTTGGCCCAAATCTACCCTTTGGTGGGCTTGCATGTGGGCTTGTGCTTGGGCCTCTTCCATCATCCCCTCCCTCTTGAAAAGGATTTGTCCTCAAATCCATTGCTTCTTCTTCTTCATGGCTAGGGGAATGGATGTGGCTGGATGGTGTCCATCATCTCCTTCTCCTTGAGAAGATCTATCCTCAGATCTAGAGATTTGATCTCGGATAGCAGCCTCTTGCTTCTTCAACTATGCTTGCCCTCCCGGATCAAACGTCCACCTAGGGGAATTATCAAATAAAGAAAATGAGTTAGTTGAAGCAGTTATATACAAATCAATTTTATGAAGTTGCCATTTTTGTTTTTCTTTTGTTTTTGGCAACTTTTTACAATATTTCTCTTTTGATGGTTGCATGTGTTCTCTAATCCTCTCATGCTTTGTAAAATTTTCAATAGTGGTTACTTGTTCCTTAGGCATAATTCCTTTAGGAAGTGGTAACAACGCAAAAAGAGAAAGAGGACTATGTTGACATACAACTTCAAATGTATAAATATTAGTAGTCTTGTGGACTACTCTATTGTATGCATGCTCAATAGAAAAAGGATACTCATCCCAAGAATTGTGGTTGTCTTTCATGATTTCTCTAGGCATAGTAACAAGAGCTATGTTTTCAATTTTATTTTGACCATTCTTTTGAGGATGATAAGAATTTGAAAAGGACAACTTAGTTGCAAGTTTTTCCAAGAGAATCCTCAAATGATGGTTTTCAAATTTTGGAGCTCTATCCAACACTAAGTTTGAAGATAAATCATGAAGACTTGTCACTTCTTTAAGGAAGAGTTTATCCATGTCCATGAAAATGGAATCAAAACCTTTTGTTGTCCTAGGAAGATCTAATATGAAATTTAGGCTTATGTCTTCCCAAGGATCATTTGCAAAAGGTGAAGGAGTATAGAGTTCATGAGACATCGCCTTAGATGTATTTTTAAAACACGGAATGTATCTAGGGTAATGTCTTTGAACATCTTTTCTCATGGGTGACAATAATTTTCCTTTTAAAAGCTCTAGAGTTTTATCAACTCTAATTTGACCCATGAGTTCTCCTTCATGAAGAATTTCTCTTTTATGTGTGAAGGTAGTCTCGTTGATACAACCTTTGTTCATGGAAATTTCAATTCTTTGCAAAGGTTGTCTCAATAAGACATGACAAGTTTCTTTAGGCACTACTTCACATAAAAATTGTCTTTGTAGATGCCTATAGATGACTTGACCTTCACTTGGTGATATCTTGGCATGTATGTAAAATAATCTACTATATTTTTATCTATGCAAGCCTTTTTTAAGGATTCTTCTTTTTTTTCTAGGCTTGCAAGTGTTCCTTTACAAAAGGTAAGGCTAGGTTGTTCAACAAGAGGTATATTTTCAAATGTATTTTCAACTTTTCCTTCTTGTTGAATGACCTTGTGGGAAGGAACACTCTTCTCCCACGCCTTTTGTTTCCCAAGGGTTTTCTCTTGCTTTTCTATTTTTACATTTTCTTCACTCTCACTAGCTTCTTTTTCTTGGCTACTATTCTCATCTTTGTCCCTTAAGATCATAGATCTTTCATTGAAACATTGAGATGCTAATTGATCATTGCCAAGGTATTCTAAACATGGAATTTCTCTAGCTTGAGTGTGAGAGATATGCTTGGTTAGGTTTTCTTGTCTCTCTTTCCTAGCTCTCCTAGGGAATTGTTGATGATATTCATTTTTCCTAAGACTTTCTTCCCCAAGATAATCACGATGTTTAGAGCTAGATGCATGAGAATGTAATTTTTTTGAAAATTGAGACTTCTCATTCTTTGCTTTAGTCAATTCATTAGTTTTGATCTCATTCTCCAACTGTTTAGATGAAATTGATTGAATATCCTTAGTAAGTTGTTTCAAAAGAGATTTTAAGGATTTCACCTCACTTTTAAGAGATTTAGAGGAGTGAGAAGACATGACTAAAGCTTTGTGTGTAGAAGTATTTTACCTTGAGAAAAATTTAGGGAAGTCAAAGAAGGTAGTCTTCCTGGTAAGGGAGGTGAGTCACAGTGGACTACTTAAATACCAAGCCTTTGCCTTAGCCAAAAACTATCCCTCAATGTCTTCACACAAAGCATTCTCTTAGTAAACCACTTGGAACACAATTAAGTTGAGAAATCAGATTTTAATGCAAGAAAACAATGCAAGCTAACTAATTAACCAAGCAAGAGTTAACAAAACTTAAACAAAGCAACACAATTAAAAACGTAACTAATTAAGCAAAGAAAAGCAATTAAAAACAATTAACAATTGCTAATTAAAGAGTTCTATACTAGTCGGCCCTAGGTGAGGCTTCTTGGACACTTGGAGCCCTTGAAGACACACTCACCGTCTAATAACGTAATTAAGAAGTAATTAACACAAATTAAGTTGCAAGGAAATTAAGAGAACTCCCTTTGTTGATCCTCTTTTTTTTTTTTGCTAAATGCACTTCCTTGTTGTCTTTACTTGTTGGCCCTCCAAGTGTTTGTAGTGTTTTTCAAGAAAGCTTGATTCGGCCTTGGCTTTGTTTCCCCTTAGAATGAAGGTCTTAATTCTCCAATTCCAGCACCTATCAAAAGACTAGACCTTACCCAAGTCAAGTTTCCATTCAATTAAGCACCAAAGGAGAATAAATTCCAGCACCAAATTAGAGGTCAAAGAACAAAAGCAAGAAACAATTTAATTGAATAAAACAGTACCACCAAAAGGAGTTAGATTATGACAACTAGAAAGAGGTCCAAGAAATATTAAGCAAGCAAATAAAAGTTACCAAAATAAAGGTAGGCACACAAAAGAATCCTAAGAATGGCACTAGAATTAGATGACAAAATAAAAAAAAACAGCACCACTGGAAAATGTTGTGGGCCAGAAACGTGTTTTTCCCCAATTTATGCTGAGCTGTGTTTTTAAGATATGATTCTGAAATTTGATATTCAAGATATTCAAGATCTTAGCTAAAATCTGGCTTTGGAATCACTCAAAACGCATGCACCAATGTTTTTTAATAAATTTTGCAATTTTGGTGTTCAGTTACGCCAGCTGTAGCGCCTCAGATTTGGACACTGATTTTAAAAGATTTATCATTTTTTTTCTGTTGATTCTTTTGAACTAATTCTTTTTTTTGTCCTTTCTATAACACTTCAAAATTGAATATTCCACAGAATCAAAATTTTCCTATGAGTGAAAATATTTTTCTGGAACAAAACAGCCAGCACAGAAAATTTGAAACAGGGGATTCTGGAAACTGGAAACAAAAACAGCAAGATACCAAAATTTAAACACAATAGAATTTGTGAAATAGAATTTGTGTAGGATCTAAACACAAATAGGAACTCAAACTAAAATTAAAAAGGCACCAAAAGATCAAAGAACAGCAGATTCAAAGCAAAAACATATACCCAAAATCAAGAAACAATCAAGCCAATCAAAGGACTACTATGAATTGATGACATTGTGGATGAACATGACTTGACAAAACATATATGGATTCAGAAATTAAAGACTCAAAGAGCATAATATGAACCAAAATAAAAGTGCAATAAAGACTCAAAAACCTAAAAGAAAAAAGCAACTCAAAGGTGTATGGAATCCTATCACAAATTGCACAAGAATTGTTCAAGATCAATTGAACAAAGTGCACCGGTTGGATCTTCCAAATAGCACACCAAAACAAATTAAAATGTTAAAAACAGCAAGACAATTATGGAAATAAGATGAACAACATGAAATAAAGAAGAACTAAAAATGAAAAGACCAAGAACAACTCATCTTGAAGAACCTAAGCTCATGATACCAAATGATGGCATTTTCATGAAGGTCTTCTTGAATCATGTAAGAAAGTGGTGCGGAAGCTATGAAGGTGTGTGTGCAAGATCCTCCTAAGAGTGGTGTTGATCTTGAAGGTGCATGATAGGTATGATTATAGGGAGGTTCGGCCAGCCCAAGGAGATGTGAAGGAAGTGAAGTTTAGAGCCTAGAATTCTAGGAGAAGCAAAGCTTGGCACAAAATGGCAGCATAACTTTACTCACAATAAACTTAAAAATACAAGGTGTAGGCTCCTCCTTTTATAGGCTAAGGAGGACCATAATGCAACCCTAATGCTAGCCAGATGAAATGTAAATGTGAAGCACATGGGTGCACAAATGAGCACATGGGGAGGGGTGTGTCTAGTTTTTATGCTCACCCCCTCCATGGGCTTTCTAGACCGACCTTGGTAAATTTAGAGGTTTTTTTAGAAACTCTAAGTTTACCTAGGTTGGTGTTTTAGGTGCCAAAATTAATTCTAAGAAAATTACAAATAAAGTTTCTATGCTAATTTTGACAAGAAATTAAAGTCTACTCTACACTGTTTATGGCATTTGAACATGTAAAAGAACGTCTTCTTGGATCCTCTTGGCCATAACTCTATGGTTGGCCCAAATCTACCCTTTGGTGGGCTTGCATGTGCGCTTGTGCTTGGGCCTCTTCCATCAATCAGTCTCTGAATTTCCTTAACATTCTTGGGGCTGCGCATATCAGTGATCGCCCGACATTTCTCAGGGTTTGCTTTTATACCATGATGAGTGATCATAAAACCCAAGAACTTTTCTCCTTCCACCCTTAATGCACACTTTGTTAGAAATGTAGGGCTAAACTAGAGGGGGGTGAATTGTTTTTGAAAGATTTTCGCAAATACTGGATAAGAATGAAAGTAAATGTAGAATTACAAATAAAGCAATCAGATCAGCCAAGAAACAAAATGTAATTAAATTGATTCCAGAAAAACAATCGGTTGTTTCTGCGAATCAATCGATTGTTCTTACCAGCACTTCAACAAGAACAAATTTGAACAGGTTTAAAAAAAAAAACAGAGAGGGAGAGAGAGATTTACACACAATGTTTTTATACTGGTTCACTCATAGCCTGAGCTACATCCAGTCCCAGAATAACCTCTGGATAATCTAATATGTAATCAACAACAGATTACAAAAACAAACACATGAAAGAGCCTATCTTGATAGCTTCAAGACTACACACCCTCTTTGATGCACCACCACCACAGACAGTCAGAACACCCTCTGACTTGAAATATAAAACACTTTACAGTATTCAAAAGTAAACAGAAATACAAGAATGAATAGAATAGGTTACACCTGATACATGAAGGAAAACACAACTCCTATTTCACTCTTTTGACCAAGGCAAAGCATATAACAATCTTGCAATCGTTTTGAAAAATTCTCAAGCTATTTTTCTGTAATCTAATTGATGTATTTAATTGAAATTTCAAAACCCAGTTATAAGCCCACAAAAATAGTCGTTTGATTCAATTATACAAATCCCAAAATAGATGCATATCAAGCCAAAACAGTTTTGACAGTTAAAACATAATTTGTTACGTTTTAAAAAAAAATAGATTGAAACCTCGATTCATTTGATTGATTGGCTTTAACTTGTAAAGTCGGCCAATTTTATCTTTTCAAAATCCTTTTCAAAACACCAAGTGTAAAACAACCGATTCAAACGTAGAAACAACAAGTACTTTGAAAAACAATTTTCATTAAAAAATCGTGATAGTTTTAGCTTTGGATTGGACTAAGAGTGATTTAACAAATTCTAAATACACAGAACAAAAGCCCCACAAGCAGCAATCCAGCTTTAAGCATTCTTCTTGGATTTGGATTCACCAAAGCTTCATCTTCAACACACTTATCGGGGTTAAGTCTCATGTTGTGGTCACGAAGGGCTTTAAACACTTCCTGATACAACCCAAATCGACAAACAGATGGCCAAGGACACAACACACACTTCACGACTAGATCATTCATCTCAGCATACAAGACCAGACCCCACCAGGCCTCTGAAAAGCCACAATAGAAAAAGAACCAAACATGGACTAGAATATCAGTTGTTCTTCCTTCTACTCTTTTCACAAGACAAGTTTATGTAAAATAAATTACGCTCACTTTAGGGGTGCCAAATAAAAGAATAAACTAAGCAGGGTGTGCTTAGTAATTTAAGTAGGGTGTGCTTAGTAATTTGGGCTTGTGTCAAGCCCACCTTTCATGACATGTGCACCTAGATTTAGGATTTCTTTGACCTACCTTTTAGAAGGTTTCTCACAAATGACAACCCTACCCCTCTATCTTACTGTCCAAGACACTCTCTCCTATAAATAGAGTGTCTTGCCTCATCTATTTCACATATTGAATTTTGAAATAGAAAGGAAACCCTGCTAGAGTGTTTTGTGAGCTTTGTCTCCTACAAATTGGGTCTTATCTTGAGTGTTGGTGCACTTCAAGTAGCGGCTCTTCATCACTTATCTTGGAGTCTCCTCCCCCCCTCTAAGTGGCGTGATTCCTTATTCCATAAGCATCTTTTAATCTCTTCACCTTTTTGTTTTTCTTTCCTTTTCCTTACACCATTCTTCCATACTTCTATTCATTTATGTTTGTCTTTCTTCATCATCTTATGCTTCTTTTCATGTTCTTTATTTCCGCACCTTCATCATCATATTCACTATATTTGTGTTTTCCCTTTACCCTCTAGAAGTGATGGAAACCGTCCAACCTCACACAACCATATAATAAGGAGGATGAAGACCTATAGGTTGTGTACCGACCAGGTCGTCAGGTCTGATGACGTGTCATGCACGTGACTATGTGGGGCGTGCTCAGCGGAGCACGTGAGCAAGGGAAAGATGGACGGTTCAGAGGTGAGTGTAGTCGCCGGTCATGGAGCTGGCGTTTTGCGATGAACATGGCCGGTTGTCGCCGGGTTTTCCTGTCATCGACATGTTTGGCGATTGGCGATCAAGTAGCTTGATATCGCCGCACGAAGCATGTCGCCAGATTTCCCGACAAGCTCAGATTGAAGCTGACGAAGGCCCAGAAGTGTAAGTTCAAGTGTACACCTCCAGTGAGGCGATTGTTGGGCCAGCATAGGGCGTGAAGGGCGTTTGGGTTGAGGGGACAGCTTGCCCATCAGCAACAGGATTCCCAGAGTGGACATTCGTTGAAGTAAAGGTTTCCCCAGTCAGAACATGCATGGCGCTGCGATAAGGAGGGTGCCATTAAGCGACAAGCGATATCACAGAAATGGTGCACTTTGCTGCACCCGATACTCGCCTTGTCAGGTGGTGTTTTAGAGCATGTCGCGTGCTAGTTTACTCCTTGAGTAGAGGACTTAGCCGCGCGACTAGTTACTACACAAAAATGACGTTCAAGTTGCCCCAACCCAAATGACGACACGTGTAGGGTTGGATGCTATCAGTTACTCCAACCCAGGTGATGACACGTGTAGGGCTGGGAGCAATAAAGAGATGACGCTCGAGTTATCCTTGCTCAGATGATGACACGTGTAGGGTTGGGTACAACCTGCGACCCCAGCCCAGATGGTGACACGTGCAGGGTCGGATGCGAGCCACGCGTCCAAAAGCATAACGGCCTGGAGAGAGAAGAAACCTAGTTATAAAGGTAAACTTAACAGAATTTGCAAAGGTACGTTTTTCATTACGGCTCATTCGGCTAGGGTTGTGTGCCTTTAGTACGGTTCTACAAAGCATATTTTCTCTCAGTTTCTTGGGTGTTCTTGTCACTGACTTGAGCGTCGGAGCGCCACCGACCGCAGAGGTGCCACCTTGTGTTTTTCAGGTTCTCAGAGAGGCTATCTGTGGTGTGGATTTGAAGGACACGTGGTGTCAAGCTGGTGAGGAAGATCGTGATGAGGCAACGCTCTTGCACTAGGTCAACCGGCAGGATCATCTGGCGCCCACCGTGGGGCCGTATAAAAGGTGATTCTCAACCATAGTTCGTGTTTGTTGTGGTTTTGGTGTTTTCTGTTCGACTGCTCGCTGTCGCAATCGATTCCTGGAGTTTTCACCGTTTGTTTGGAGTTTCTTTGAGTTGCTGAGTTTGCTGAGAAAAGATGAGGACAACACGCTCCAGTTCAGTCGCGCCGTTAACAGACGAAGATGCTGTGTCCATGACACAAGTGATGGACATGATGAGGACGCTGCAGGAGAACGTGGCTGCATCGCGTTCTGAACAGGAAAGGATGCATGAGACGCTGGTAGCCTCGCAAGCTAGGAATGAAGAACTCAACAGGATCAACGAAGAGCTGCGCAAAGCCCTTCAGGAGCGAAAGGAGTGCGCGGTCGGAGACAGATCTGCACCCCCATCCCCACCGCGCAGCTTTCCCATGCCATTTTCTCAAGAGATCATGGACTCGGTGGTCCCGGCTAACACTGTGGCGGTGAAAGCGTCTTTCACTAGGGTGGAGGACCCTGAAGCCCACCTCACGGCGTTTCATACTCAGATGATGCTCTCGGGGGGCTCAAACGCGGTTTACTGTAAGGTGTTCATGAGCACTCTGAGTGGAACAGCGTTGGACTGGTTCGTCAGCATACCTACTGGCCACATTACCACTTTTCAACAGTTTTCCAAGATGTTCGTTGAGCAGTATATAGTGAACAAGGCACCACCGTTGGTGTCTTACGACCTGTTTGATGTAAGGCAGTACCAAGGGGAGTCTGAACAGATTCGGAGCTCAGATAGTCCTTTTGCTAGGAAAAAATGAAGAAATGTTTGTGCATGCCTTCAAAAAGGGGGTGTTACCTGGCCCCTTTAGTGAGTCGCTTATCAGGAGTCACCCCGCCACGTTTGCTGAAATCCGGCGACGTGCTGTGGCTCACATCGCCGCAGAAAGCGAAGTCTCCGAGAATAGGGGAAACGTGGCCCCAGCTAAACCGCGCGCCCAAGCGAGGGTCTAGCCGCAGAGGGTAATGGAGGCGGCGGCGGGAAAGAGAGACCAAAGGACGCGCCGTCATTACGACCCTAAGAAGAGTAAGAACAAAGGGCCAGGGCGGCCCAGAGAGACTAATCGCCCTCCAAGGTATGAGTTTGTAATGGGGTTGGCCGATTTGATCGCCATCCCAAACATTGCTGCCAGGCTCAAGGTGCCTGAGAAAACGACGGAAAAGGTTTTGGGACCAAAACCAGACGCATGGTGCAAGTTCCACAAGAGTTTTGGCCACTCTATCAACTCGTGTTTGGCTATGGGACACCAGCTCACCGAGTTGGTCAAATGTGGTTTTTTGAAGGATTACTTGCTGGAGAAGCAAGCGGGCCAAGCGTCAGGATCCCAACCGGCGGGCAGCGAAGGGCAGCAGCACGAGGTGCCCATTCACGGTGAGATCCACACCATAGCTGGTGGATTCTCCGGCGGGGGGTGCACTGCGTCGCAACGCAAGAAGTACGCGAGGTCAGTGATGTCAGTGGAAGTTTTTGAGGATCACTCATCCGACGTGGACATCACGTTCACCAAGGGGGACCTTAGGGACGTTGTGCCTCACGACAACGACCATATTGTGATCTCGCTCGTCACGACAGGAAGGACTGTTTACCGGGTGCTGGTCAACCAAGGAAGCTCAGCAGATGTAATGTTTTGGCCGACTTTTGAAAAGTTACAACTGTCCCCCGATCAACTGAGGCCATATGGGGGCTGCTTGTACGGTTTCGCCGGAGATCAAGTAGAGGTGAGGGGGTATATTGAGTTGAGGACGACCTTCACAGATGGTTTGGCCTCGCGATCGGAGAAGATCAGGTATCTTGTCGTAAACGCACCGTCGGCATACAGCATACTGTTGGGAAGGCCAACGCTCAACAGAATGAGAGTTGTGCCCTCGACAAGGCACATGAAGGTCAAACTACCGTCTATGGAGGGTTTGATCATCACCATTTGCTCTGACCAAAAGGAGGCGAAGAAGTGTTACGAAAACAGCCTCAAGAACAAGAGGTCTGTGTGCCTCGTAACCACAACGCCTCCCCCTGGCGCGGAGCCGGCACAGGAAACCCGGCGGGTTTCGGATACAGCGTTAGAGGTGGTCGCCGAGGGCGATGTGCCACTGAAGGATATAAAGGTGAGATCCAAGAACCGCCGCTCAGTTGGAGGGAGAAAGAAACTGCTCGGAGACCGCCAGGGAAACCGGTATCGCGAGGGCGTTGATCGCCAGCGAAAGGAAACCTCAGCCAGTGGAGGAATGGCTCGAGAAGGAGATCAGCGGCAAGGTGTTTAAGTTGGGGAGAACCCTGGATAGCGAGACGCAAGACCAAATCGCCAAGGTAATAAGTAGACATTTGGATGCGTTTGCGTGGGCTGCTTCAGACATGCCGGGAATCGACCCCGATTTCTTGTGCCACCGCTTAGCAATGGACCCCCAAGTCAGGCCCATCCGCCAAAGAAGGAGAAAGTTCAATGAGGAGAAGAGACAGGCGATCAAAGAAGAGACACAAAAACTCCTTGCAGCAGGCCACATCAGGGAGATCCAATATCCAAAATGGCTCACCAATGTTGTTTTGGTCAAGAAGAGTACCGGAAAATGGCGGATGTGTGTCGACTTCACAGACCTGAACAAGGCCTGCCCAAAGGATTCTTATGCTTTGCCAAGCATAGACGCCCTGGTGGACAGTGCATCAGGGTGCAAGCTGCTCAGTTTTCTAGATGCCTTCTCGGGGTACAACCAAATCAAAATGCACCCCATGGACGAAGAGAAGACTGCCTTCATGACGGAAAGGTCATGCTACTGATACAGGGTAATGCCCTTCGGGTTGAAGAATGCGGGGGCCACGTACCAAAGGCTTATGGACAAGGTGCTTGCACCTATGCTCGGAAGGAATGTACAGGCATACGTCGACGACATGGTCGTGACGTCCTTGGAGAAAGACAAGCACGTCGCCGACTTGGAAGAGTTGTTCATCACGATAGCCAGGTACAAAGTGAAACTGAATCTTGAGAAGTGTGTTTTTGGTGTAGAAGCAGGGAAATTTCTGGGGTTTCTCCTGTCGGAGAGGGGAATCGAGGCTAACCCCGAGAAGTGTGCCGCCATTATGGCAATGAGGAGCCCCGCCACTGTGAAGGAGGTGCAGCAACTCACGGGGCGGATGGCCGCCCTGTCCCGATTCGTATCGGCAAGCAGAGAGAAGGGCCACCCACACTTCCAGTGTTTGAAGAGGAACAACAGGTTTGTCTGGACGAAGGAGTGTGAGGACGCCTTCGTAAAGCTCAAGGAATATTTGGCGAGCCCACCAGTTCTATGCAAACCCCAAGCCGCAACACCACTCAAGCTGTATTTTGCCATTTACAGTGCTCGTCCAGGATCAAGATCAGGTCCAAAAACCCATTTACTTTGTTAGCAAGGTGCTGCAAGGCCCAGAAGTGAGGTACCAGGCCTTAGAAAAGGCAGTGTTAGCGGTTGTATTTTCGGCGAGGAGACTGCGCCATTACTTCCAGAGCTTTACGGTGTTGGTAATGACTGACCTGCCCATCCAGAAGGTTTTGAAGAAACCAAATGTAGCTCGAAGAATGGTGAAGTGGGCGGTGGAGCTGTCGGAATTCGACATCAAGTACGAGCCCCAGGGATCGATCAAGGGGCAAATTTTCGTTGATTTCGTGGTCGAGCTGTCTTCCGAAACAGCGCAAAACCCCAGGGATGACTTTCGTTGGGTGCTCTCGTTGGATGGGTCGTCCAACCAGTTGGGCAGCGGGGCTGGGGTCATTTTGGAGGGACCCATCGGTGTGTTGATCGAGCAATCACTGAGGTTTCCTTTCAAAGCAAGCAACAACCAAGCGGAATATGAGGCCTTGATCGCCGGTATCCTGTTGGCAAAAGAGATGGGAGCGAAGGTACTAATGGCCAAAAGCGACTCGCTGCTGGTCACTGGACAGGTAACTGGCGAGTTCCAAGCCAAGGATTCGCAGATGGCAGCCTACCTGGAGTACGTGCAAGAGCTAAAGGGATCTTTCGCTTTATTTGAAGTGGTGCACGTGCCAAGAGAATAGAATGCCCGAGCTGACTTGCTAGCCAAGCTTGCCAGTTCGGGCAAGGGGGGCAGACAAGGACTGTCATTCAAGAAACCTTGAAAGCGCCTCGAGCATTCGTGGCAGACCACCAGGTCCTTCATGTTTGCAGATCGACGGAAAGAACGGCGAGAAGCCATAGATCCCTAACGCAGGAAACTTTGAGGACGCCGAGGGTCAGAGCGCGCCCAACAGAAGAGGTGAGAACGATGCAAGTTTGCGCTGTCCACGAGCCAGACACGTGGATAACGCCATACCAACGCTATTTAGCGGATGGCGTGCTTCCAGTCGACTCAACAGAGGCCAGAAAGATAAAGAAGAGTTCCAGCAAGTTTACCCTTATTGACGACGAGCTGTACAGGTTCGGATTTACACACCCTCTTCTTGTGTTTGTACATGGAGAGAAGTGCACGAGGATTATGGCTGAGCTCCATGAGGGGATTTGCGGGAGCCACATTGGAGGTCGATCGCTGGCAACAAGGACTATCCGTGCAGGCTATTACTGACCCACGATGAGGGAAGATTGCAAGAGATATGCCCAGCGCTGCAAGCAATGCCAACAGCACGCCGACTGGCACAAGGCGCCCCCATAAGAGTTAAAGTCAATCTACAGCCCTTGGCCTTTCCACATGTGGGGAATCGACATCCTGGGACCCTTCCCGTTGGCAATCAGACAAATGAAATATTTGGTTGTGGCGATCGAATACTTCACTAAATGGATTGAAGTAGAACCAGTAGCCCAGATCACCGCGCACAAAATCCAGAGTTTCGTATGGAAGAATATTGTGTGTCGTTTTGGCGTGCCCAAGCGTCTAGTATCAGACAATGGGACTCAGTTCGCAAGCCACCTGTTGAAGAAGTTGTGCGAAGACATCGGGACACAACAGGTGTTTGCTTCAGTGGAACACCCGCAAACGAATGGGCAAGTGGAGTCCGCTAATCGGGTTCTGCTGAGAGGATTGAAGAGGAGGTTGGAAAAGGCCAAGGGGTCTTGGACTGAGGAGGTTCCCCGCATAGTGTGGGCATATCATACCACTGAGCAATCGGGAACCCACGAAAACCCGTTTAGCTTAGTGTATGGATGTGATGCCATGATTCCGGTTGAAATCCAGGAAAGCTCGCCGAGATTCCTGAACTTTGTGTCGGAAGATTCGAACGAAGAAAGGAGGATGAACTTGGATTTGCTGGACGAGGTCAGGGAGGAAGCGCGGGTGAAGGCCGAAGCAGTAAAGCGAAGGGTCGAGCGTAAATACAACTCCAAGATAAAGCCGAGACAGTTCAGAGATGGTGACCTGGTGATGAGGAAGGCCTACCAGTACGAGATGGAAAACAAATTGTCACCCAAGTGGACAGGTCCATTCAGAATAACCGAAGCGCTCGGGAACGGCGCCTACCGCTTGGAGACGCTGGAGGGAGGGGCAATTCCTCGCACTTGGAACGCCACCCACCTCAAGTTTTACTACAGTTAAAGCATTGTAAGTAGCAATAAACTCCAACAGTTTAAGATGTATCAGTTTAAGCAATTTTTCAAGGGGGAACTCTTTTTTCCCTGATGAGGGTTTTTAATGAGGCCACCCAATAAAGAAGGTTTCGAAGTTTATCGAAGATTCCCAGTTATTAAGTTTGCATGCTGTTTGTTTTTCAAGTTAGTGGGGTAAGATTAAAAATGGAAAATCCAAATCGCATGCATCCATTACAAAACTTTCGAAACGTGAAGTCTTAAAAACCCTCATCGCCACCCGGCGACCGGGGGGGCAAGATAAGTTTTAAGCCCTCATCGCCACTTGGCGATCGGAGGCACATGAACAAAGTTTTTAAGTCCTCACCGCCACTCGGCGATCGGAGACACAAGTATTAAAATTTTTCTGACCGCCACCAGGCGAGAAAAAGATTTGAAAGACCTCCTCGCCCTGAGCGAGTGTAGGCGAGAAAAAGATTTAAAAGTCCTCCTCGCTTTGAGCGAATGTAGGCGAGAAGAGATTTAAAAAGACCTCCTTGCCCTGAGCGAGTGTAGGCGAGAAGAGATTTAAAAAGACCTTCTCGCCTTGAGCGAGTGTGGGCGAGAAAGAGATTTAAAAGTGTACCGCCCTGGTGGTCGGATGCGATGACGTGGCATCCTGTTACAGTGTAGGCGTGTTGACAAGGCGCCAGGTTGACAGTTGGGAAGGAAGTCGGGAGGCACGTGTAGTCGCCGATAGTTAAGTTGGCGTGTTCCGATCTCTAGCTTACCAGGATAGGCGATCGCCAGGTTGAGGACGAAGTCGCCAGATACAGACTCCGGCGACCAGGCAGTCGGAGATCGCCAGAACAAGCACATCGCCGAAGTTAAAGGAGAATCAGATTATGAAGGCGGCCGGCGAGACCACAGGGAAGGTGTATGAAGGCCCTACCTCGCCAGTTTCAGTAGAGATCGCACTCCTGAGTTAGCTATGCACTGGGCAGTACCATGCATAGGTAACTTAGCCAAAATGAGAGTAGAAGCAGCGCCAAGTCAGTGAGCCTCCAGATGATGGCACGTGTACGGTTGGATGCAGGCCACGTGTCCAAGCCTGTAACTGCCAGGAGAGAGAAAACCACCAGGTATATAAGAGTTCCTAACAGATTTTCTAAGGTACGCACGTTCAGTTCATACACTTTACGCTTGCGAGTGACAGAGCTGTTTGTGAGAGAGGTTTGCACGGTTCCAGTTCTTAGTATTTGGTGATACCGTCACTGACTTGAGCGTCGGAGTGCGATCGGCCGCAGCGGCGCCGTATCGTTTCTTTGCAGGTTCTTGAGATAGATCCAGAGGAGGAACGGAAGTGAGAAGCGGCGCGCACGTCGATCCTTTGACGAGGCATTCTCCAGCGCTCCGGTCAACAGGCAGGATCATCAGGCGCCCACCGTGGGGCCGTGTAAAACGTGCTCCCATCCACAGCGTGAGTTCGTGGAGGTTTTGAGGTTTTCTGCGCGGGTTGTGTGCTGGTGCAACCGTCGTTCTTGGTTTCTCTGAGTTTTGTTCGGTGAAGTTTGTGTTTTAAACCGTTCGTTTGGCTTTTCGATCGGTGGATTCGAGTGCTTTCGAGTGGTTGTTTGGTTCGCGGAGAAACGGTGGTTTTTGGTGAAGCTGCGATTTTCTTCGAAGGTTCGCGGTGTTCTTGAAGTTCTTGTGCAGTTTCTTGAATCTTCTCCGATCGGTCGCTAGTTCGTTCGTGGTTGAAGTGTTATTTGCTGTATTTCTGTGGTTCGCTGAAGTTGATGAGAAAGATGAGGAGCAATCGTTCCAGTCCCGTGGCTCCCGTCGCAGCTGAAGGCGACGCCACCATGACCATGGCGCAGATGGCAGAGATGATGCGCTCATTGCAGGCTACTGTAGAAGCCTCGCGCGTCGAGCAGGCGAGGATACATGAAGACCTGGTCGCCTCTCGCGCCAGGAACGAGGAGCTCAGCAAAGTAGCTGAAGAGCTACGTCGAGCTCTTCAGGAGCAGCAGGTTCGTTCTTCCGCTGAAGAGGTGGCACCGTCGACGCCGCCTCGTGTTTTCCCAATGCCTTTCATTCAGGCGATTACCGATACGCCAATTCCCACGAGCGTGGTCCCGGTTAAAGCTGTTTTTACTGGCGTGGAAGATCCAGAGGCTCATCTGACCACGTTCCACACACAGATGATGCTGTCAGGGGGGTCGGATGCTGTCTATTGTAAGATGTTCGTGAGCACGCTCCAGGGAACGGCGATGGAGTGGTTTGTGAGCCTGCCTAATGGCCACATAACTAATTTTCAGCAATTCTCGAAAATCTTTGTCGAGCAGTATATTGTGAACAAGGCACCGCCCAGGGTGTCCTATGACCTGTTTGATATAAGGCAGTACCATGGGGAGTCCCTCAGAGACTACCTCAATCGCTTCGGAGCGCAGATGGTCAGGTCGCCGGCCAAGGATGAAGAAATGCTGGTTTATGCCTTCAAGAAGGGCGTGCAGCCAGGGCCATTCTGCGAAGCCTTGATCAGGGCTCATCCAGCGACGTTTGCTGAAGTCAGGCGACTTGCGGTGGCTCACATCGCTGACGAGAGTGAGGTCGCCGAGAAGAGAGGCAGTGTGGCTCCCGTCAGGCCACGCGCCCAGACCAGGATCCAGCCACAGAGGGTGCTGGAAACGGCAGCGGCGGCCAGAAAGGATCAAAGGACTCGTTATCCTTACGATAGGAGAAACAAGGGAAGAAGCCAAGCGCGCCAACCGCCAGCACGCCAACAACCAACACGCCGGGAATACAATCGCCCGCCTAAGCACAAATTTGTCATGGGACTAGCGGACCTGATCGCTATCCCTAACATATCTGCTAGGTTGAAGGCGCCCGAGAAGGTGGGTGACAAGGTGTTAGGGTCGAAGCCGGATGTCTGGTGCGAGTTCCACCAGTGCTTTGGCCACAACTTGGACTCGTGTTTGTCTTTAGGGTACCAGCTCGACGATCTGGTTAAGAGCGGGTTCCTAAACGACTATCTGCTGGACAGAAGGACCGGAGGAGCGTCGAGTTCCCAGCCGGCAGGGGGAGAAGCCCAGCAACACGAGATGCCCATCCATGGGGAGATCCACACCATTGCAGGGGGTTTCTCGGGTGGTGGATGCACCGCGTCGCAGAGGAAAAAGTACGCGCGATCGGTGATGTCATTAGACATGTTTGAAGATCACTCGCCCGAAGTGGACATTACGTTCACCAAGCAGGATCTTCGGGACGTTGTGCCTCATGACAACGATCCCATTGTTATTTCGTTGATCACGGCGGGAAGGAAGGTCCACCGAGTTCTGGTGGACCAAGGAAGTTCGGCAGACGTGATGTTCTGGCCGACTTTCACGCAGTTGGAGTTGCCCCTTGACCAGCTAAGGCCCTATGGAGGGTGCTTGTATGGGTTCGCTGGCGACCAGGTGGAGGTCAGGGGGTACATCGAGCTGAGAACCACGTTTACCGATGAGGCTGGGTCGAGGACGGAGAAAATTAAGTACCTCATCGTAAACGCCCCTTCAGCATACAACATCCTGCTGGGAAGGCCCACTCTCAACAGGATAGGCGCAATTCCATCGACTCGGCACATGAAGGTGAAGCTGCCGTCCATGGAAGGGGTGGTAATCACGATAAAGTCTGATCAGAAGGAAGCGAAAAAGTGCTATGAAAATAGCCTGAAAAATAAAAGATCAGTGAGCTACGTCACAACCACCCCACCGCCCGGTGTGAAGCCCAGACCGCCGATAATGGAGGAGGCCGCTGGAAGGGACGTAGAGATGGTAGATGTTGAGCTGGGGGAGAGGAATGCTGCCCTGGAGGAGGAAGAGGCGCGGAATCGCCCGGAGGGAGCAAGGGAACTCGGAATCACCAAGGCGGTGATCGCCAGAGAGTCCAGGCCCAAACCCGTCGAGCAGTGGCTCGAGAAGGAGATCGGGGGAAAGGTTTTCAAGCTCGGAAGATCTCTGGAGGTCGATCTCCAGGACCAGATCGCCAGGGTGATTGAACGGCATCTGGACGCGTTTGCCTGGTCTGCTTCGGACATGCCCGGGATCGATCCCGACTTCTTGTGCCATCATCTGGCGATGGACAACATGGTGAGACCGGTGCGGCAAAGAAGGAGGATGTTTAATGAAGAAAGGAGGCAGGCGATCAAGGATGAAACCCAGAAACTCCTCGCTGCAGGCCACATCAGGGAAGTCCAGTACCCTGAGTGGCTGGCAAATGTCGTGCTGGTAAAGAAGAGCAACGGGAAATGGCGCATGTGCGTCGATTTCACCGACCTGAATAAGGCTTGCCCAAAGGATTCGTATCCTTTACCAAGCATTGATGCCCTGGTTGATAGTGCTGCAGGGTGCAAGCTGCTGAGTTTCCTGGACGCCTTCTCGGGCTATAATCAGATCAAGATGCATCCCATGGATGAAGAAAAAACAGCCTTCATGACGGAGAGGTCGTGCTACTGCTATAAGGTGATGCCGTTCGGGCTGAAGAACGCGGGGGCCACGTACCAGAGGCTGATGGATCGAGTACTTGCACCGATGCTGGGAAGGAACGTGCAAGCTTACGTCGATGACATGGTCGTGACCTCGCAGGAGAAAAGCAAGCACGTTGCAGACTTGGAAGAATTGTTCACGACGATCGCCAAGTTCAAGTTGAAGCTCAACCCGGAGAAATGCATTTTCGGCGTGGAGGCTGGAAAATTTTTGGGTTTTCTATTGACTGAAAGGGGGATAGAGGCCAACCCGGACAAGTGTGCCGCCATCTTGGCAATGAGGAGCCCGACTACAGTGAAAGAAGTCCAGCAGCTGACGGGTCGGATGGCGGCCCTATCCCGCTTCGTGTCAGCGAGCGGAGAGAAGGGACATCCCTATTTCCAGTGTCTGCGGCGCAATAACAAGTTCGCTTGGACGAAAGAGTGCGAGCAAGCTTTCGTCAAGCTGAAGGAATATTTGGCGAGCCCGCCGGTTTTGTGCAAGCCACTGGCGGGAATCCCTCTCAGGTTGTATTTCGCTGTGACTGAGAGGGCGGTGAGTGCGGTGCTCGCCCAAGACCAGGATCAGGCTCAGAAGCCTATTTATTTCGTGAGCAAAGTGTTGCAGGGCCCAGAAACGAGATATCAGGCCCTGGAGAAGGCTGCATTGGCTGTGGTGTTTTCGGCGAGGAGGTTGCGCCACTATTTCCACAGTTTCACAATACTGGTGATGACTGACCTGCCCATCCAGAAGGTCTTGAAGAAACCTGACGTTGCCGGAAGAATGGTGAAGTGGGCAGTCGAGTTGTCAGAGTTTGACATTAAATATGAGCCTCGAGGACCGATCAAAGGGCAAATCTTTGCAGATTTTGTAGTCGAGCTCTCTTCAGAGGCGACGCGGGTCGAAGGAGATGATTTCCGTTGGGTACTCTCGGTGGATGGATCGTCAAAACAGCAGGGTAGCGGTGCTGGAGTCATATTGGAAGGACCCAACGGCGTGCTGATCGAACAATCGTTGAGATTCGCCTTCAAAGCCAGCAACAATCAAGCAGAGTATGAGGCGCTGATCGCCGGGATTCTGCTGGCTAAAGAAATGGGAGCCAGAGTGCTGATGGCTAAGAGTGACTCGCTGCTAGTCACAGGGCAAGTAACAGGCGAGTTCCAGGCTAAAGATCCACAAATGGCGGCTTACTTGGCGTATGTGCAGGAATTGAAGAGTTCCTTTGCCTCTTTTGAAGTGGTGCATGTGCCCCGAGAGCAGAATGCCCGAGCTGACTTGCTTGCTAAGCTCGCCAGCTCAGGCAAGGGGGGTAGGCAGAGGACGGTGATTCAAGAAACTTTGAAGACGCCGAGGGCATTTGTAGCAGATCACCTGGTCCTTCAGATAAGCAGGTCGACGGAGAGAGCAGCGAGAAGCCATAAGTCTTTGACACAAGAAACTCTGAGATCGCCAAGGATTAGAGCATGTCGAGGAGAGAAGGTGGACGTGATGCAGGTCTGCGCCACCCATGAGCCAGACACGTGGATAACACAGTACAAGCGGTGCCTGGCGGATGGCCTCCTCCCGCTAGATCCAACAGAAGCTAGGAAGGTAAAGAAAAATTCCAGCAAGTATACATTGATTGATGGCGATCTGTACAGGTTTGGATTCACTCACCCACTCCTGGAATGTATACACGGCGAGAAGTGCACAAGAGTTATGGCAGAGCTCCACGAAGGAATATGTGGAAGTCATGTCGGGGGTCGAGCTCTGGCCGCCAGGACTCTCCGTGCAGGCTACTACTGGCCATCCATGAGAGAAGATTGCAAGAAGTATGCCCAGTGCTGCAAGCAATGCCAGCAGCACGCCGATTGGCACAAGGCACCTCCCGAGGAGTTGAAGTCGATCTATAGCCCTTGGCCGTTTCATACTTGGGGAATCGACATCCTGGGACCTTTTCCACTGGCGATCAGGCAGATGAAGTACTTGGTGGTGGCGATTGAGTATTTCACCAAGTGGATTGAAGCAGAACCAGTGGCCCAGATCACCGCGCACAAGATCGAAGGCTTCGTATGGAAGAATATTGTGTGCCGGTTTGGAGTGCCTAAGCGCCTGGTATCAGATAATGGGACTCAGTTTGCGAGCCACCTGTTGAAGAAGCTTTGCGAAGGGGTCGGAATTCAGCAAGTGTTTGCATCCGTCGAGCACCCTCAGACTAATGGCCAGGTGGAATCGGCTAACCGGGTATTGCTGAGAGGTTTGAAGAGAAGGCTCGAGAAAGCCAAGGGAAGTTGGGCTGAGGAGGTACCCCGAATAGTTTGGGCATACCACAACACCGAGCAGTCAGGAACCCATGAGACCCCGTTTAGCTTGGTCTATGGGTGTGATGCCATGATCCCAGTCGAGATTCAGGAGAGCTCGCCGAGATTCCAGAACTTTGTGGAGGAAGACTCGAATGAAGAGCGAAGACTGAACCTGGATCTGCTGGATGAAGTCAGGGAGGAGGCAAGGCTGAAGGCTGAGGCGGTGAAGAGAAGGGTCGAGCGAAGGTACAACTCAAAGGTGATGCCAAGGCAATTTAGAGAAGGCAATCTGGTGATGAGAAAGGCCCACCAGTACGAGATGGAGAACAAGCTATCACTCAAGTGGACTGGACCGTTCAGAATCACCGAGGCACTCGGGAACGGAGCCTATCGCTTGGAGACGTTGGAGGGGGGGCGATTCCTCGTACCTGGAACGCCACACACCTGAAGTTGTACTATAGCTAAGAGCTTTGTAAGTAAAGACAAACACAAATATTACATCGCAATGTCTCTGTAAAAACAGTTTTAAGGGGGCACTCTTTTTTCCCTAAGGAGGGTTTTTAATGAGGCCACCCAATGAAAGAAGAGTTTTCGAAGTATAAGGTGTTTTCAGATTGCATATGTGTTATTTCCAAAGGTTTCGAAGAAAGACCTTGTCATTTGTACATGATTTAAGGCACGAAAAGATATGTCGCATGTTTTCTGAAGTTTTAAAGTCCTCATCGTTTTTCGGCGATCGGAGGCACCAGATGGAAGACCTCAACGCCCTCGCGCGTTTTGAGGCAAGTTAAAGACCTCCTCGCTGTTGAGCGAGTGCAGGCGAGAAAGAGAAAAAGTCCTCCGTGTTTCTGGGAGCGAGAAGATGTAACTCCCGGGGCAACGTAGAGGCAAGTTAAAGACCTCCTCGCCGTTGAGCGGGCGCAGGCAAGAAAGGTCCTCAGTGCATCCAGGGGGGAGGAGATGTACGCCCTGGGCAAGTTGAGGCACCGGATAAAGTCCTTATCGCTGTTGTGCGAACTAAGGCCCATCAAAGACCTCCTCGCCGTCGAGCGAGTGCAGGCGTGAGAAAAGAAAGGTCCTCAGTGCATCCAGGGGGGAGGAGATGTACGCCCTGGGCAAGTTGAGGCACCGGATAAAGTCCTTCTCGCCGTCGAGCGAGTTAAGGCCGTTTAAAGTCCATCTCGCCGATGAGCGAGTTCAGGCGAGTAAAAGTCCTTCTCGCCGATGAGCGAGTTCAGGCGAGTAAAAGCCTTCTCGTCTTGAACGAGTTCAGGTATGGCGAAGAGGGTGGAAGAAGCTTGAAGGGTGGCTAGGGTAGGTTCGAAGAGAACGCCTAGCCAGCCAGTCTTTAGCTCTGAGGTTCAGGGGAGGTAAAGGAAGGTCCCAAAGGGCATTTCTGCCTCAGATAAAGAGATGACTGCCAAAGCCTGAGGCTAAGGAAAGTTGGTGTCGCCAAGAGGTCTAGGTGATTGCGAAAGTTCAAATGCGGCGAGAAGGTTGAAAGACTTGTTTGATAAAGCGGGTCAAGTGGGACGTTGTTTGAACCAATGATTGAATCACAGTTCATTGCTTGGAACTTTTCTTACGATCAGGTTAGTGCCTCAGGGGTACAAGTTGTTTAAAGCGATTATTACTTGAGTTTGAATTGGCTCGAAGCAGTTACGCCAAAGGTCATGTTTGCAAAATCGCTAAGTTAAACGCAGCAGAGTTAACATACAAAGAAAGTAAAGCGCCCAAGAGAAGTCAGAAGACATATCCAAATTTTGCTATTGAAGTAAATGGCTGTTCAAAATACATGTGCAAGAGTTTTTACAAGATAAAATACAAGTGAATTCATAAAGAGGCAGATGGGGTAGAGTTGGTTGAGCCTTCGGCGGGAACGACTTTCCCATCTACCACTTCGTTGTCTAACGACACCATGCTAAGGTCAAGATCAGGGAAGAGGCATGCAAACTGTTCTCGAGCAGCATCAAACCCAGCAACCAGAATCTGAGCAGAGCTTAGCTTAAGTTCTTCGATTTGCTTTTGAAATCCTTCAGCTTGCTGCTTAAGCTCCTTGTTCTGCTGCTCCAGCTCTTCGACCTGTTTTTGGAGTTGTTTGTTGGTCTCTTGAGCTTGGAGAAGGTCGTCAGCCACCTTCTTAGATTCTGTTTGAGCCTGAGCCAACTCGGCAACCATCTTCACCTTCTCGTTGTTTGCCTCGGAGAGATCGGCCATGGCGTCGTCTCTTGCTTTCTCTACTTGCCCAAGTAGCTTCTCGCGGTGGATCGACCTCTGCTCCAGCTTCTGTACCTTGTCGGCATTGGCTTGAATTTGGGCCTCCAGGTTGCTCGCCTTGGTACGCAGAGGCACGATTCTTCTTTCAAGTTCGACCTTTTCTTGGGCAAGTTCGTGGACTTTGCGGTGCAGGTCGACAGCTTCCTTGCGCGCAAGCCTGAGCTCGGTGTTTAGGGCATCCTCTACTCGAGAATGTTCCATTTCCGCGAGCGTCAGGCTGAATGACACCTTCTCCACCTCGACCTTCATTGTGCTGTTCTCGGTCTTGAGGTTGTAGATGTCATCCTGTAGCCGCCTGGTGGAGCTCTCCACAGCTCTTGTTATGATTGATGGGATATCCTCTGCAATGGTCTTGAGTTTAGCAGTCAGAGGTTCCCACATCCTCGTCACCTCGAGGGAAAGATTTGCAGCTTGGAGAGGCGCCAGGGGGGCTTGTTGGGGGTTCTCGTCGCCGCCTTCCTTAGCAATATTTTCGGTGTTTGCTTCTTGGCGCGGCGACGCAATCGGGGACTCGGTGATTAGGATTGGAGAGGTGTGAGCGACCTCATCCCCGATTGGAATGACTCCTGCAGCTGAGGTGTTGGAAGGAGGGCCCCCTCCTGCTGATATATGTGGAGTAGAGGCGCTCGGGGGGGTCCTCTAAGAAGTTTGGCTCTGGGGCCTCAGTTGCAGGTGGCGCAGTGGCCAATGGAACCGCTTGGACTGGTGGTGAAGGGGCTCTTGGCGTTGGCGATGAGGGAGGAGGGGCAGGTGTTGACGGTGGTGTTGAAGCTGGAAGAGGGGGTGGGGCAGGTGGAGAAGGTGGTGCCACCCTCTTCCTTTTTGTGACAAGGCCGTCCTCCGTGACCTCGTCGTCCTCTTCCTCATCCTCTTGGACAACTTGGGGGGCTTTCCGTTTTGGCCTCTTAAGGACCAGTTTCTTTCGTTGGGCGGGCGCCTTAGGCGGTGATCGCCCCTGGATAATGGCCTTCTCGACCGCTGAGTTGGGAACCGTCTGGGAGCCGGTCGCCAACCCATGACTGCGGGCGAGCGCCTTTAAATCGGCGAGCATGTTCTTACCCAACATGGTGTCTGCATGAAATGAAAGTGCATATGTTAGCTCAAAGGAGAAAGGGGTAAGTACACAAGATAATAAGACAGCAAAGCAGGTATATGCAGAAAAGATAAAACCAAAGTCTTGTGTGTATTGCACAAGACGCCCAGAAACAATATCAGAAGCAATGTGAAGACAAGGGTGTAGCGTCCTAACCTATTTGGAATTCCAACTGGTCCTCAAAGAACTCGAAGGAAATCAGGGTGGGGGTCAAGAATGTTATGTGGGCATCCGCCACCCTCTTCCAGAAGAGACAAAGGTCTCTGTCCAAAGCTCCCATGCTATCAGGACTTCTGGGCCTCCTGAAGCAGCTCTTGGACTCTTTTTTCCCCTTGTCCACCCAGTACAAGGGGAAACCGTCGAGAAGGGAAGGGTCTTTGTCGTTTGCACGGACCTGGATGAACTTCCCCTTCCAATCCTTGTACGATTGCTGGAAGATGGTGAAGATGGATCTCCCAGCAATGGCGTTCAGACTGACCCACAGGCGATCGCCTGGGTGTTTGGCCTCAAACAGAAATAAAAATACGTCCACTGACGCAGGCAACCCCAGGTGGGCACATGTTACCTCAAAAGCTCGGACGAACGCCCAGCTGTTGGGGTGAAGCTGGGCGGCGGCGATGTTGAGCTCGGTTAAGAGTTCCCTCTCAAATCGAGTAAGAGGGAACCTGAGTTTAACTTTCTTGAAAAGAGTGGTGTAGACGAAGCAGAAGGGCCCGTCGGCGCTCACTTTGTCATCTACACACACTGGCAGGGTGGCTGGGCAAGGCAGCACCATCATTCTCTCATCGTGCTCCTTGTGGAATGATTGGTAGGCCTCGTCCCCATTGGTCAATCGCAGAACCGCTCCCGCGGTGTTCACCGACGACGTCTCCTTTAAGAGGGTCGAGTTAGCCCATGGGTATAACATCTTGAAGTCTGGCAGTGGGGTGGGGGCTCCTCCAGCGTTTGGTGGAGTCGCCTGGGCCAGAGTGGTTTGAGAAGACACGGGCCTCACAGCCTGCGATGAGGGAGCACCACGAACTTGCGAAGAGTCGTGTGCTTGTGAAGGGGGGTTTCGCGCTGACAGAGGGGGGTTCGGGGTGATCTTCGTGCGAGTCATGGTAGCAACTGCAAACGAAGGAGGAAGGAAAAATGATCAGGAGGGTTACGAAGGCTGACTCAATCATGAATGGAAGGTGAAAGACGAACGAATGTGAGTTCGTTGCGACAATCGGCAAAGCCCTAAGTCACGCAGAAGGAGAAATGGAAAAACAGCCCACAACGTATGCACCAGACAGTTATAGGATGATGCAAATCGGTGAAAATGCAAGAAAACCCAGCAGATAAAGGAAAGTAGTTACCTTTCGATGATCGGGAGAATATTAGGGGGAGTTGGTGATCTAGAGCGTCGAGGAGTGTCGAGAGCTTTCGCAGAAGAGAGGGAGAGTGTATGCAAGTGTGAAGAAAGTGATGGAACAGTAGGAGCGTAAGGGGTTTAAGGGTTTTCGAACGGTTTTGGGAAGCGCTAACGGCAGATGAAGATGGTCGTTGATGAGAGCCACGTGTCGAAGGATGCGCGAAGAGTTTGGTGGAGCGTCAGAGCAGCAGAAAGTACTATCGCTTGGAATTCTGTGCCCATGCCACGTAGACCGGTGTTAACGAAGGCTTTTTCAGTCTTTTCGCTAGACAAGTCTTCGCTTAAGACTGGGGGGCTTGTGTACCGCCCTGGTGGTCGGATGCGATGACGTGGCATCCTGTTACAGTGTAGGCGTGTTGACAAGGCGCCAGGTTGACAGTTGGGAAGGAAGTCGGGAGGCACGTGTAGTCGCCGATAGTTAAGTTGGCGTGTTCCGATCTCTAGCTTACCAGGATAGGCGATCGCCAGGTTGAGGACGAAGTCGCCAGATACAGACTCCGGCGACCAGGCAGTCGGAGATCGCCAGAACAAGCACATCGCCGAAGTTAAAGGAGAAGCAGATTATGAAGGCGGCCGGCGAGACCACAGGGAAGGTGTATGAAGGCCCTACCTCGCCAGTTTCAGTAGAGATCGCACTCCTGAGTTAGCTATGCACTGGGCAGTACCATGCATAGGTAACTTAGCCAAAATGAGAGTAGAAGCAGCGCCAAGTCAGTGAGCCTCCAGATGATGGCACGTGTACGGTTGGATGCAGGCCACGTGTCCAAGCCTGTAACTGCCAGGAGAGAGAAAACCACCAGGTATATAAGAGTTCCTAACAGATTTTCTAAGGTACGCACGTTCAGTTCATACACTTTACGCTTGCGAGTGACAGAGCTGTTTGTGAGAGAGGTTTGCACGGTTCCAGTTCTTAGTATTTGGTGATACCGTCACTGACTTGAGCGTCGGAGTGCGATCGGCCGCAGCGGCGCCGTATCGTTTCTTTGCAGGTTCTTGAGATAGATCCAGAGGAGGAACGGAAGTGAGAAGCGGCACGCACGTCGATCCTTTGACGAGGCATTCTCCAGCGCTCCGGTCAACAGGCAGGATCAAAAAGACCTCCTCGCCTCGAGCGAGCGCAGGCAAGAACAGGTTAAAAGACCTCTTTGCGTGAGCGAATTGAGGCAAGATGAAAGCCCTCAGTGCATCCGGGGAGGAGGAGATGTAGCCCCTGGGCAAGTTGAGGCATCAGGGAAAGTCCTTCTCACCCTTGAGTGAGTTCAGGCAAGATGAAACTGAAAAGCCAGGGGTGTTAACGATCTCAAGTACGGGAAAGGAGGGTTGGAGAAAAAACTCTTTCCCCTTTAGTGAGGCACCAATATTGGCCTAGTAAGACCAGTTAAGTCAGAAGTTAAAGGGTGGTAGGAGAGGGTCGCAGAGGGCACCCCACCACCCAAATCATTGTTCTGGACCTCAGGGAGGTAGAGAAGGATCCGAAAGGCACCTCTACCCCCAGATAAGGGGACAATGATGCGAGTTATTTCAGGGAAAAGACTCGGGGAAGACAGAGGGAGATCCGAAAGGCAGCTCTCCTCCCAATCGAGCAAAGATGAAATCGGGAGGTGGTCCCGCAGGGAACATTCTCAGTTAAGGGGAAGGTGATGTCGCCAAAATCCCACTGCGCGAGATTGAAACAGAAGAGAATTGCATGGCAAGGGCCGCGCCAGCGAAGTTCTGGGCGACGACGTAGAAATGCCTTTGGCC
Organism: Phaseolus vulgaris; assembly: GCF_000499845.2. NCBI lineage: Eukaryota > Viridiplantae > Streptophyta > Magnoliopsida > Fabales > Fabaceae > Phaseolus > Phaseolus vulgaris. The sequence goes on from NC_023752.2 coordinate 27,922,994, forward strand.
CTCGGTAGTTCGGGCGAGAGAGGGTTCAGACATTAAGATCGACCTAACCCCTTTTTACCAAGTAAGTGATTCCGGGTTAAACGTTATTGTTTCAAGTTAACCGTTTGTTTAAGTTAAGGGGGGTTGCAGAAAGTTAAGTACCGGTTGGTACAAGGCACGTCGAGTTGAGAAAAAACCATGCAGCTAAACCAGCTGATTGCACGACAGATAAGTCAAGAAATTATATATATATATATATATATATGTGTGTGTGTGTGTGTGTGTGTACATGAGTACCAAACAGTTCGAACATAATGAAAATTATTACAGACCAAGGAAAAACATAAGAGTTCTCAAGGCGATAAGTCAATTGGGGGCACGATCTTGTCGTCCACCACCTTGTTGTATACTGAGAACTCAAAAAGGTCAAGGTCAGGATATCTGCAAGCAAACTGCTCCAAAGCGGCGCCAAAGCCGGAGGTGAGAACTTGGGCAGCCTCAAGCTGAAGCTCGTCGATCTTCGTCTTGAACCCATTGTTCTCTTCTCGAACCTGGGTGACTTCAAGCGCGAGCTCGTCGGCCTTCTTCTTGAGCCCGCTGTTCTCCTCGCGAACTCGGGCAAGCTCAGCAGCAGTTTCACTAAATTCTTGGGAAGCCTTGTCCCGCTCTTGCTCAACCTTCCCCAGAAGAGTCTCCCTCTCGACCGACCTCTTCTCTAAGTTGGCCATCTTCTCGGCGCCAGACTTCTTTGCCTCCTCCAGCGCGGCAATTTTCTCCCAGAGGGACGATCTTGCTCTCCAGTTCGACAGCGTCTTGGAGTTTGTCGTGAAGCTTTTTGCGCATCTCTTTGTTGTCTTTGCGCACGCTCCGGAACTCGTCCTTGAGGGCATTTTCGACCCGCGAAAACTCGAGGCCTTGCATCAGCATGTTGCACTTGGTCTTCTCGACCGCGGCTTTCGTGGTGCTTGCCACCTCCTGGTTGACCCGGTTATCGAGCTCAAACTTCTCCAAGGAGTCCTTGAGCCTTTCGCCGACGATTTGAGGAAGACAGTCATCGAACATGGCACTTAGGCACACGGTAAAGGACTTCAGAGCTTCTTTAAGAGCGGTTGGGAGGCTTGAGGTTGCTGGGGGAGGCGGGGGTTGGTGCTCACCACCACCTTCACAAGGTTGAATTGCGGGGGAAGCTTCGAGGCATGGTAGTGAGGCGGGCAGCTCTTCGACGGCTTGATTGGAGGCTTGCGTATCAGCAAGTTGCTCAGGAACGGCCTCAGCAACTGAAGCGTTTGAAAGTGGAATATCCCCACCGGACTCGAATGGTGTGGAGGCACTGGGGAGGTTCTCAATGAAGTTTGGAGCGACGCTCTCAATTGCTGGGGGCTCTGTCACCGCCACCCTTTTCCTCTTGCAGATTAACCCATCCTCAGTGGCTTCATCCGTTTCTTCGTCAGATACTACCCTAGGGGCCTTCCTCTTGGCCTTCTTGAGGGGTAGTTTCTTGCGTTGGGGGGCTGGAAGAGCGGCGGCTGCGGGTGGATCGGCTGGCGAAGATTGGCCTTGGGCAGCGGCGATCTCCGCGACAGAGTTCGGAACTGTTTGGGAGCCCGCCACCAGCTTGTGGCGCCTAGCTATGGCACGTAGCTCAGCCATCTTATCCTTTCCCAGCATCATATCTGCATTAGTGGCCCACAATTAGTTCGGAGGTTAATAATGCAAAGAAAGATAAGTAATGTAAGACAATACATAGGGAAAGCTAAAACTACACACAAGTCAGAACAACGTCATCAAGGCAAAGGCCGGACGATACAAGTATAAGCTAAGGGAGCCCAAGGACAAACCTATATGGACGTCTAACTGGCTTTCGAGAAACTCGTAAGAAATGATGGAGGAAGTGGGGAGAACCACGTTGGAGGAGGCGACTCTTTTCCAAAAATCGCACAAGTCATTGTCAAGCGCCCCCATCTTTTCTGGCCCCCTGGCCTTCCTAAAGCTTGACTCCTTCCTCCCCTTATTCACCCAGTACAAGGGGAACCCGTCGAGAAGAGAAGGGTCTTGATCGCTGCAACAGATGCACACGAACTTCCCCTTCCAATCCTTATAGGATTGCTGGAAGATAGAAAGAATGGACCTCCCGGCGATCCCATTAAGGCTGACCCATAGACGATCGCCCGGGTTCTTCGCCTCGAACAAGTATAGGAATACATCCACAGAGGCCGGGAGTCTCAAGTGTGCGCAGAGAATCTGGTAAACTCGCACGAACGCCCAGCTGTTGGGATGGAGCTGGGCGGGGGCTATGTCGAGCTCGGTCAGGAGCTCCCTCTCAAAGCGTGTGAAGGGAAACCGGAGTTTGACCTTCTTGAACATAGTGGTGTATATGAAGCAGAAGGGGGTGTCGTCGCTCCCCTGATCATCGGTGCAGATTGGCTCACCGGGAGGACAAGGCCGCACAACCACTTTGTCATCGTGCTCTTTACTGAAAGAGAGGTTTTCCTTGTCACCCTTCTTGAGCCGAAAGATGTCAAGGTCGGAGTTAACGGATGAGGTTTCACCCAACAAGGTTGCGAAGGCCCACGGGTATAACCGCTTGTAATCTGGAAGAGGTTTTACCACCACGCTGGTTTGTGGTGGGTTTGGTTGCGGTTGGCTACGATGAGAGGACGCGGGTCTCGCGACTCGATCGGAGGGAACGTTGGGACCCCTTGGGGGGTCACGGGAAGAAGAGGGGTTGGCCCTACGGGTTTTCGCCGGAGGGTTGCGAGGAGATGGAGGAGGGTTTGGTGTGATTTTTGGACGAGTCATCGAGAAAGCTGCAAGAAGATGAAAAGGTGTGAGTGTTCGTAAACAGAAAGACTCGACAGAAGAAGAGAAGAGGGAAGAACAAGGGGGCTCACAGAGAAAGGTTCAGAAATCCTAAACGCAGAGAAGAGAAAAACAAAGCAGAGAAACATCCCACAACGTATGCTCCAGACAAGTATTGGACGATGCAAACCGATTAAAATGCAGCAAATATCAGTAGAAGTTTTAAAAAGGTTACCTTTAGATGATCAGAAGAGTGGTCAGAAGGATGGAGGTTGGGAGAATCGGAGCGTTCGCTGGAGCGTTTTGAGAGTTCGAAGAGAGGTAGAAGATAATGAAACAGTGAAATGGCGCGAAGTGTTTAAGAGTTTCAAAGAATGTCGAACGTTGCGAGAAGCGCAAATGACAGTGAACAATGGCCGTTGATGGGTCCACGTGTCGAATGATCGAAGGAGTTGGTGAAATATCAAGTTAGTGAACAGTTTAGCGCCAACGCGCAAAGCCACGTAAGCCGCCGGATTTAAACCTCTTTAGTCTCCTCGCTGAACAAGTCGCAGCTCGAGACTGGGGGCTTGTGTACCGACCAGGTCGTCAAGTGTGATGACGTGTCTTGCACGTGACTATGTGGGGCGTGCTCAGCGGAGCACGTGAGCAAGGGAAAGATGGACGGTTCAGAGGTGAGTGTAGTCGCCGGTCTTGGAGCTGGCATTCTGCGATGAACATGGCCGGTTGTCGCCGGGTTTTCCTGTCATCAACGTGTTTGGCGATTGATATCGCCGCACGAAGCACGTCGCCAGATTTCCCGACAAGCTCAGATTGAAGTTGACGAAGGCCCAGAAGTGTAAGTTCAAGTGTACAACTCCAGTGAGGCGATTGTTGCGCCAGCATAGGGCGTGAAGGGCGTTTGGGTTGAGGGGACAGCTTGCCCATCAGCAACAGGATTCCCAGAGTGGACATTCGTTGAAGGCAAGGTTTCCTCAGCCAGAACATGCATGGCGCTGCGATAAGGAGGGTGCCATTAAGCGACAAGTGATATCACAGAGATGGTGCACTTTGCTGCACCCGATACTCGCCTTGTCAGGTGGTGTTCTAGAGCATGTCGCGTGTTAGTTTACTCCTTGAGTATAGGACTTAGCCGCGCGACTAGTTACTACACATAAATGACGTTCAAGTTGCCCCAACCCAAATGACGACACGTGTAGGGTTGGATGTGTACCGTCCCGTATCCGGGCGTTGACTAAGTCAAAGTCAAAGTCAACGGCGGTGGAGTCAAAGTCAATGCGAGGCGTCACCTAGTTGGAGAGGCGCCAAGGGGAAGCGTCGCCAAGGCAAGGCGTAGCCTAGGTGAAGGCGTCGCCCAACCAGGGCGTCGCCAGATCAAACAGTGCTAAAGTAAGGTAATCACGGTGTGGTTCCCCGATACCCATGGGTAGGAAAGACCATGGAGGGAGCGACGCCGTGGGAAGGCCTCAGGTCCCAATAGCACGGGGCAGCGATAAAGAGAAGGAAAAGGTGGCTTCAAGGCCATAGTAATAGTACCAGTGAAGGGCAGCCTGACTTGTGAAGTGCTCCTGCCGCCCCAGAGACGCCCGTGGGGCAGATACGACTCAAGAGGAAAGTCACGCCCAGGGCAACCGGGTGCAGAGTACAAAAGGAAGGCAGATACGCTCTCAAAGTAAGTGACTAGATACTTGGGGGCATGAGTTGGCACCCAAAAAGTCACCCCTAGCGCAGTAGCACTCCCAGCAGGAGGACTCACATGTAGAAACGTCCCCAGGTGGGCCGAAGCGCCCCCAGATGGGGTCATGGCGTCGTGAGGCCCTCCACGTGTACGACAGCCATGCCAGAATAGAAACACCCTTTAGTCAGGTGCCAGGTAATTAAAAGTTATTCAATACAGTTTCCCTTTCGAGCATTCAGGTACTATAATGGCTCCCGAGCGTTTCAACGTCTTAAATGCACTACGTTTTCTAATTAAGCGCTTTAATGAGTGCGTTACGTTTGTGATTAAAAGCGCTTTAAGGCGCTTTAAATGCTTGGGTAGTTTAAATAGCGCAGAGAATGTTGGAAAAAAGGTTGGAACTTTCGGCAAATTTACCAGAGAACTCTCTAGTTGCTTGCTCGTGCTTCAAGGTTACGTACAAGTGACTGGGGAATATTTTTACCTGAAGGAGACAACACACATATACACAGTTCTTTTACCACCTTCAGAGTGCCATACGCGGTGCTCAGACACGTAGGTGGACAGTTTTTGGTGTTTCTTGCTGGCTGACTTGAGCGTCGGAGTGCACACGGCCGCTAGGGCGCCTTTTTGTCCTCTTTTTTGCAGGAATCCACAGGCAACCAGTGGGAAGGAGTCCCTAGCTGACGGTTGAGGTCGCGCACGAAGACGTCCCGGTCAACCGGACGGAACATTTGGCGCCCACCGTGGGGCCGATATAAAACATCAGTCTCATCACAAGTTCGAGAAAATCTACCAGGTTACAGTAGCGCTGAAGGAGGTTGGAGTGACAATGGCCCCCACCAGACGAAGAGCAGCACGCGCAGCCCCAGTAGACCTATCCATGCAGCAGGTCCTGGAAATAATGAGGGGGCTGCAGCAGGACATGGCGGATTCGAAAATGGAGCAGGAACGCATGCAGGCCGACCTTGACGCCTCGCATGAGCGGAACGAAAAGCTCCACCGTGTGAATGAGGAGTTGCGCCAGGGCCTGAGAAACGATAGGAGGCGGCCTGGGCATGACGAGATGGAAAACCATTCCCCACCAAGGGAGTTTTCCACTCCTTTCTCACAGGAGATCCTAGACGCAGCGATCCTGAACACGTTCGCGGGACCCAAGGTGATCTTCACCAGGATGGAGGACCCAGAGATGCACCTGGCTGCATTTCACACGCAGATGGTCCTGATAGGCGGTTCTGATGCTGCCAAGTGCAAGCTCTTCATGAGCACCCTGACCGGGATGGCTATGGACTGGTTCATTAGCCTCCCAGAAGGTCATATCACATCTTTCCGCCAATTGTCGCGATTGTTCCGAGAACAGTACTTAGCCAACAAGGCCCCGCCGCCGGTCTCCTACGACCTGTTCGATGTGAAGCAGTATCAGGGGGAGACCCTGAAGGAGTATATCAATCGCTTCGGGGCCCAGGTCGTGAAGGTTGGCACAACAGAGGAGCCTATGATCGTGTACGCATTTGTGAAAGGCGTGTGCCCCGGCCCCTTCGGAGAATCCATTATCCGCAATCGCCCTAGGACTTTCGCTGAATTACGGCGCAGGGCGGTAGAGCATATTGCTTCGGAAGGGGAGGTATGTGTGAAGCGCACCAGCGCCGTGCCCTCACGCCCGAGGGGACCGGCGCGAGTTCAACCCGTCAGAGTCAATGAGACCACGACGGGGAGAAAGAAGCCAGAGGCGAGACGCCCCTACGAGGCCAGAAAGCCCCAGCCCCGGGGCCCAGCAGGAGGCGAACGCCCCGCCAGAGAAAGAGCAAGACCGGTGAGGTACAACTTTGTGGTTGAGTTGAAGGATTTGATCGCCGTGCCCAACATAGCTGAGAGGCTGAGGCGACCGGCGAAGACCGACAAGGTGTTAGGGCCCCGTAAAGACTCTTGGTGCGAATTCCACGAGGCTTTCGGGCACCAAATTGATAATTGCCTGTCGTTGGGCTACCAGCTAGATGAGCTGGTGAGGACTGGGTTTTTGAAAGATTATGTCGCAGATTCCACAACGACCGCCACCTTGCCGCCGCCGGCAGATGAGCCAGCACACGAGACGCTTGTGCTTGGCGAGGTCCACACCATTGCTGGAGGTTTTTCCGGCGGAGGACCCACCGCCTCCCAGCGGAAGAAATACGCGAGGGGGGTGAATTCAATCGAAGAGAGGCTCTCGGGGGAGCCTTGGGAGTCAGATATTGTGTTCACAAGAAGAGACCTCCGAGATGTGGTACCCCACGACAACGACCCCGTTGTCATCTCAGTCGTCACAGCTGGAAGGAAGGTCCACAGAGTGCTTGTTGATCAAGGAAGCTCGGCAGACGTCATGTTTCTGTCGACCTTTAATAAGTTACGGTTGTCCCCCGAACTGCTGAGTCCCTATACGGGATGTTTGTATGGGTTCGGGGATAACCAGGTAGAAGTCCGGGGGTACCTGGAGTTGAGGACTACGTTCACAGACGGAGAGGCCTCCCGTACCGAGAGCATCCGGTACCTCGTCGTGAACGCTAATTCTGCCTACAATATTCTGCTGGGCAGACCGGCGTTAAACCGTCTGAGCGCGGTGTCCTCCACCCGTCACATGAAGATGAAGCTGCCGGACCTCAGTGGCCGGGTGATAGTCATCAGGTCAGACCAGGAGGAGGCGAGGAAATGCTATGAAAACAGCCTGAAAACGAAGAGAGGCGTATTCATGGTGTATGAACGTCCGCCGAGCGTGGACGCGACGATGATTGAGGTGACGCCCGCTGGGCTGACGCCTGAAGAGGTCATAGCGGAGAGGGTGATGCCCGAAGCAGATGTGCAAATGGAGGGAGGCCCTGACGACACGGCGCCCGTGGAAGAGGCGACGCCCATGGAAGAGGCGGCGCCCGTGGAAGAGGCGGCGCCTGTCGAAGATAATAGCAGGGAGCAGCCTGCGGCTAGCGCCGTAGAAAGGGAGATTGGCGGCAAGACTTTCAAGTTAGGAAATTCGCTAAGCCCAGAAGAACAGGAGGGGGTGGCATAAGTGATTTCGCGCCACCTGGACGCCTTCGCATGGTCCGCCTCGGACATGCCAGGCATCGACCCCGATTTCCTGTGTCACCACCTCAGCATGGACGCCACGGTCCGCCCCGTGCGTCAGAGAAGGAGAAAGTTCAATGAGGAACGACAACAGGTGGTGAAAGACGAAACGCAGAAGCTGTTGAGCGCTGGCCACATCAGGGAGATTCAGTACCCTGAGTGGCTCGCCAACGTCGTCTTGGTGAAAAAGGCAAACGGAAAGTGGAGGATGTGTGTTGACTTCACGGACCTGAACAAGGCATGCCCAAAGGACTCGTATCCGCTGCCTAGCATCGACGCCTTAGTAGACAGTGCGTCCGGCAGCAAGGTGCTAAGTTTCCTGGACGCCTTTTCAGGGTACAACCAAATCAAGATGCACCCAAGAGACGAGAGCAAGACTGCATTCATGACTGAGACATGCAGTTACTGCTATAAGGTGATGCCCTTCGGGCTGAAAAATGCGGGCGCCACGAACCAGAGGCTAATGGACAAGGTCCTGGCGCCAATGCTTGGGAGGAATGTGTACGCTTATGTAGTCGACATGGTGGTGGCGTCGCAAAATAGGGTGCAGCACATGGCAGACCTGGAGTTGTTCCACACAATATCCAAGTACCGCCTCAAGTTGAACCCCGAGAAGTGTGTTTTCGGGGTAGAGGCCGGTAAGTTCTTGGGTTTTTTGCTCACCGAGAGGGGGATAGAGGCGAACCCCGACAAATGTGCGGCTATTATCGCCATGCGGAGCCCGACATGGGTAAAGGAGGTGCAACAGTTGACAGGGCGGATCGCGGCCCTCTCGAGGTTTGTTTCCGCCGGAGGAGAAAAGGGGCACCCGTACTTCCAGTGCCTCAAGAGAAACAGTCGCTTTGCATGGACTGATGAATGCGAAGCGGCTTTCATTAAGCTGAAGGAGTACCTGGCGACGCCACCGGTCCTCTGCAAGCCGGTAACGGGCGTGCCCCTCCGGTTGTATTTTACTGTAACGGAGCGGGCCATCAGTTCTGTGTTGGTCCAAGAGCAGGACCAGAGTCAGAAGCCCATCTACTTCGTAAGCAAGGCCTTACAGGGGGCTGAGACGAGGTACCAAGCACTAGAGAAGGCGGCGTTGGCGGTAGTGTTCTCTGCTAGGAGGCTCCGTCATTACTTCCACGGTTTTACGGTGGTGGTGATGACCAATCTCCCTATACAGAAAGTGCTGCAGAAACCCGATGTGGCAGGAAGAATGGTACGCTGGGCAGTGGAACTGTCAGAATTCGACATCCAGTACGAGCCTAGAGGATCCATCAAAGGGCAGGTGTACGCAGATTTTGTAGCAGAACTTTCGCCCAGAGGTGAGCAAGAGGTGGAAGCGAGTTCGCAGTGGCTGCTCTCGGTTGATGGCTCTTCAAACCAACAAGGGAGCGGTGCAGGAATACTCTTGGAGGGACCCGACGGCATACTGATCGAGCAGGCCTTGCGTTTCGCCTTCAAGGCAAGTAACAATCAGGCAGAATATGAAGCCCTGATAGCAGGAATGCTCTTGGCCAAGGAGATGGGCGCACAGAACCTCCTGGTGAAGAGCGACTCTCAGTTGATTACGGGGCAGGTGTCGGGTGAATTCCAGGCGAAGGACCCACAGATGGCGGCGTATCTAAAATATGTCCAGTTGTTGAGGGGGGCGTTCAACGGTCTTGAGTTGATACACGTCCCGAGGGAGCAGAATGCCAGAGCTAACCTGCTCGCAAAGCTGGCCAGCTCAGGCAAGGGGGGTAGACAGAGGACAGTGATCCAGGAGACTCTCAAAGCTCCGCGTCGATTCGTGGAAGACAACAGGGTGGATGTCCTCCAGATTTATACATCAAGGGGAAGGCCGAGGAGTCATTCCTCTTTGACCCAAGATACGCAGAGGGCGCCCCGCATCAGCATGCTCGCGAGTGTGCCTGAGGAAGAGCAGATGCAGGTATGTGTCTTGTCCAAGGGAGACACCTGGATGACGCCCTATAAGAGATACCTGGCAGATGGGGCTCTCCCAGTGGACCCTGAAGAGGGTAAAAAAGTCAAAAGAAATGCCGCAAGATATACTTTGGTGGATGGGGTGCTGTTCAGGCACGGCTTCACTCACCCTATCCTAACATGCGTCAGTGGCGATGAGTGCACCAGGATAATGGCGGAGCTACACGAAGGCATCTGCAGAAGCCATGTAGGGGGAAGATCCTTAGCCTCCAAGGTAATACGCGCAGGTTTCTTCTGGCCAACAGTGAAAGAGGATTGCGCACGGCACGCCCAGCGGTGTAGGCAATGCCAAAAGCACGCCGATTGGCACAAGGCGCCGCCAGAAGAGTTGCGGTCCATATACAGCCCGTGGCCTTTCCATACATGGGGAGTTGACATCCTGGGCCCTTTCCCACTGGCAATCAGGCAGATGAAGTATCTGATCGTCGCCATCGAATACTTCACTAAGTGGATAGAGGCAGAGCCCGTGGCACAAATCACTGCGCATAAGGTTCAGCATTTCATGTGGAGAAACATTATGTGTCGCTTTGGCGTACCTAGGCGCCTGATATCTGACAACGGGACCCAGTTTGCCAGTCAGCAGTTGAGAAATCTGTGTGCTGAAGTAGGAATCAAACAAGTGTTCGCGTCGGTTGAACACCCCCAGACCAATGGACAAGTAGAGTCGGCAAACAGAGTTCTGCTGAGGGGGTTAAAAAGAAGGTTAGAGAAAGCCAAAGGGGCGTGGGCGGAAGAGGTGCCAAGGATTGTATGGGCATATCACACCACGCCCCAATCCTCTACTATGGAGACGCTCTTCAGTTTGGAGTACGGGTCAGACGCGATGATTCCAGTAGAAATACATGAAAGCTCACCACATTTTCAAAACTTTGGGGTGGAGGAGTCCAATGAAGAGAGGCGGGTAAACCTGGATCTGCTAGAAGAAGCCAGGGAAGAAGCCAGAATAAAAGCTGAAGCGACGAAGAGAAGAGTAGAGCGGCAATATAGCTCTAAGGTAAAGCCGCGACAGTTTCAGGTTGGCGACCTAGTGATGAGGAAAGCTCACCCATACGAGTTGGAGAATAAGCTGTCTCCCAAGTGGACCGGGCCCTTCAGAGTTACTGAGGCTAAGGGCAACGGTTCGTACAACCTGGAGACTTTAGATGGAGGGCCCATCCCGCGCAGTTGGAATGCAGCCAACTTAAAATTTTATTTCAGTTGACTTATATTATGTGATGCGCCGCCTAGGCCATGGCATCGCCAAGAAAGAAGGCGTCGCCTAGGTCATGGCGTCGCCCAGAAAGAAGGCGCCACCTAGATAAGGGCGTTGCCCTGAGCAGGCGTCGCCCAAGTGAAGACATGCATCGTTGGAAGAACGAGACGAAAGGAAAGCGCGCAGTACATGAAGCATATGCAAAGTAAAGTGGCGTTGCAAAAAATCAAGTGTGATATTGAAAAGTTGTTGTTACAAGCAATGTTCAATACAATGGGAGTAGTACAAACGGAGCAAACGCTACAAATCATGCAAAAACACGAACAAGCCATTTCTCAGCGCTCATCAGAATCATCACTGGAGGAAGGCGAAGCTCCTTTTCCAGCCCGCAGCGCTCGAGTAAGTCGTGTCCTCTTTTCGTGGTTTAGTTTCGAACCTGCACCAGGGGAAAAGACGTGTTAGAGACGCCATGAAGAAAGACAGGCACAGTTAGAGAGTAACGAAGACCGAGTTTCCTAAGGCAGTGGTTCTTACATATGTATTTCTCAAGAGTCCCAGCGTTGAACTCCAGGCTGATCACCGTAGCAGAGTCAAAACCTCCCGCTTCAGCAAGAATCCGGCAAGCTATTTGACCACTTGGAGCCAGCTTCTTGAGGGGTTTGGCTTTGAGGGCCTTTTCCTCTCTCACCCAGTACAGCGGAAACCCATCCAGAGCGTCGGGAACAAGGTCAGTACGACAGATCTTGAAGAACCGGCCTTTCCACCCGATGAACGAGCTCTGGAAGGGTGTGAAGAGAACTCTCCCGGGTACATTACTGAGAGTTACCCAGAGGTTGTGTCTCTGCCTCTTCACCTCAAAGAAGTGAAGAAAGAGGTCAACCGAGGGTGCACAACCCAGAAACCCGAAGAGAATGTCGAAGGCTTTGACAAAGGCCCAGCTGTTGGGGTATAACTGGGTCGGAGCAACGTTGATCTCCGTCAGCAGTTCCTTCTCGAACCAGGAGAAGGGTAAGCGTACCCCGATGGTCTTGAACACCACCTGGTAAAAGTAAAAGAAAGGGACCCCGTCGTTGGCCCGTTCGTCTCCACACACTGGCTCCCCCAGAGTGCAAGGGAGCACAGCGATGTCGTCATCGTGCCTCCTTGCGAAGGCCCGGTGGTCATAAGAACATGACTCCCCTTTGTGCTCCCGTATGGCCCTGGTAGAGAGTAAGCATGAACACTCGTCAAGAAGTTCATTCGAAGCCCAAGGGTACAAATCTTTGGGACGGACCCTGGAGGAAGCAGCGTGAAACGACATTCTTTAACAAGATCAGGACTGCCAGAAATGCAAGAGTTGAGCGAGGGGAGCGAAGGTTAGAACAACCCTTCGACAGAGAAGAAAGGGTGCAAGAAGAAAGAACGCAAGTAGGTTATGAAGAGTGAGAAAATGATGAAGATAGTTCCAGAGTTTGAAGAGTTAAATAAAGCGGTTAGAGCGCCGAACGACGCGAATGGATGCACCGCACGATTGATACACGTGGCAGAAGACGAAAGGATGACGCTGGCACCACTGGTTTAAATCAGAAAACGTCGTATCAGCAGAATATCCAGTGGTACGATGCGCCGTCGAAAGTGAGTCAGGGGTACAGCAGGAGTCAGAACTTAATGGAATGACTAGATGCCCCATCAACCATACAAGCAGTGCCACGTGGATCAAGTCGAATGATGGAACGTCCCATCAGCTATACAAGGAGCGCCACGTGGATGGCACAGACAAAGCCTTGAGCTCTTCGCTGCCATCAGGCATCGACCAAGGCAAGAATCAAAGTCAATGTCGAAGTAAAGGTAACGCCCGAGGCATCGCCCGGAAGGACGTGAAGGGCGACGCCAGCGTGAGACGTCACGGGCGTCGCCAACCCAAATACCAACTGGCGTCGCCTCCCCGATACCCACAGGTAGGAAAGACTGTGGAGGGAGACGAAAGTGAAGGAAGCAGAGTTAGTTGCTGGCGTTGTTTCCCCGATACCCACGGGTAGGAAAGACTGTGGAGGGAGATAAGATCGCCAAACGCCAGCGAATTACTGGCAGGGTGTCCCCCGATACCTATGGGGAGGAAAGACCATAGAGGGAACGAACCCCCCCCAAAGCACTCGACGTTTTAGACACCCGGGGACGATACGACACTGCTGTAGCAGGCCTCTCCTTAGGCGTGGGCGCCGGGGGCTAAGAATCAGGGAGAGAACCGCTTCGGTGTTAGAAACACCTCGTGGACGATACGGCGTCACTAGGTGAGCCTCTCCACGGGCGTGAGGGTTGGCACGCGACCTTTTTTTTCGGTCATACAAAGCCACCCAACGAAGTGAGAGACATGGGCAGAACACAGGTAAAATGATCGAAGCGCGCAAAGGTAAAAGATGAGAATCAGATCGCACAAGCAGAATCGTATATGGCAAGGACATAAAGGGAATCATGCGAACACCCCAAATCAGTAGCAAGAGTGCGGGTAGTTCAGAAAATTACAAGTTTTAACAGATAAAATAAAAAACGAAGGTAAAGTATAAAGCGGTTAAGCGTGAAGCTGAAGGTGGCGGTTGAGAGGCAGCGGTTCAGTCGTCCATGGGACTTTTTCTCCTTCTCCAGCTCCTCAACGGCGGCATCCCCAGAGGCCACCTGCTTCTCTAGAGCCTCCTTCTCAACGCGAAGTCGACTGACCTCGACCTGTAATTTGTCGTAGTCAGCCCGGAGAAGGTCCATAGCTTTGGCCTGCGTGGCCATTTCCCCCTCCATCCGCTCCATCTTGGCAGCCTGTTCACAGCAACGGTCCTTCAGGTCCTTTCGAGTTTCTGCATGACCAGTTCCTGAAGACCCGTTACCTGGACTTGGAGAGCAACTTCCCGAGTGTAGAAGCCAGCCTGGAGCTCCAATGCCTCTGCCAGTTGCCTCTCAGTTTCTGCTTTGGACTCTTGTATTTGTTTCAGAGAAGTTTGATCAGCTTCGTTCTGGCGTCCCAGGGTCCTCATTTCCTCTTCCAGGGTAGTTGCCTTTGTTTCCAAGGCCTGGAGAGTTTGAGCTTGCAAGACCGCGTTTCTGGCCTGGGCGCGCCATTCAAGGGCCACCCATTAGATGCATAATCGGAGGAGGGATGGCGATGAAGTCAGGGGCGGCAGCGACGGAAGCAGGGGAAGCAATGGTTTCTGCTGGCGGCGGAGGCAGGGCAGATTCGGCGCCTTCCCCCCTTTCCTCGTGGAGTGTCATGGGGGGGAGTGAGGTCGCACTCGGGGGGTTATCCATGAAGGGGTTCCCTCCCTGGGGCGACGCCTCTACCGAAAGAGGAACCCGCGTAGATTTTCTTCTTCTGAAGGGAGCCACGCCTTCTGAGTCCTCATCATCCGTTAGAACCTCCAAAACCCGTTTCCCTTTGTCAAGGGGGGTTGGAGCCGGTGACGAGGCCGCGGCTAGGGGAACAGCGGCGATGGGTAGAGGAGAGCGAGGAGTCTGAAGTGCTGCAAGGCTGCGAGGAGATGACGGAGGTGAACTCGAGATAGCCTCGACGGTGATCGGAGGAGGCGGCGACAAAATCGGCGGGGGAACCGGATCGGCAACAAGGGTGGAGGAGGCGCCCGCCTTGGCGGCCCGTGCCTCCTTCATTGCCTTCGCCAGCATCATTCTCTTGGAAACGCCCATCACCGATCCTACATCAAGATAGACCAAACAGCAAGAATTAAGACCAAAGTAACTATGCAAAATTACAACACACGTGGACGGCGTGGGCGACGCTTTAGTCTTTACGCTGAAGACAAGTCTTCAGCTTAAGACTGGGGGGCTTGTGTACCGTCCCGTATCCGGGCGTTGACTAAGTCAAAGTCAAAGTCAACGGCGGTGGAGTCAAAGTCAATGCGAGGCGTCGCCTAGTTGGAGAGGCGCCAAGGGGAAGCGTCGCCAAGGCAAGGCGTAGCCTAGGTGAAGGCGTCGCCCAACCAGGGCGTCGCCAGATCAAACAGTGCTAAAGTAAGGTAATCACGGTGTGGTTCCCCGATACCCATGGGTAGGAAAGACCATGGAGGGAGCGACGCCGTGGGAAGGCCTCAGGTCCCAATAGCACGGGGCAGCGATAAAGAGAAGGAAAAGGTGGCTTCAAGGCCATAGTAATAGTACCAGTGAAGGGCAGCCTGACTCGTGAAGTGCTCCTGCCGCCCCAGAGATGCCCGTGGGGCAGATACGACTCAAGAGGAAAGTCACGCCCAGGGCAACCGGGTGCAGAGTACAAAAGGAAGGCAGATACGCTCTCAAAGTAAGTGACTAGATACTTGGGGGCATGAGTTGGCACCCAAAAAGTCACCCCTAGCGCAGTAGCATTCCCAGCAGGAGGACTCACACGTAGAAACGTCCCCAGGTGGGCCGAAGCGCCCCCAGATGGGGTCATGGCATCGTGAGGCCCTCCACGTGTACGACAGCCATGCCAGAATAGAAACACCCTTTAGTCAGGTGCCAGGTAATTAAAAGTTATTCAATACAGTTTCCCTTTCGAGCATTCAGGTACTATAATGGCTCCCGAGCGTTTCAACGTCTTAAATGCGCTACGTTTTCTAATTAAGCGCTTTAATGAGTGCGTTACGTTTGTGATTAAAAGCGCTTTAAGGCGCTTTAAATGCTTGGGTAGTTTAAATAGCGCAGAGAATGTTGGAAAAAAGGTTGGAACTTTCGGCAAATTTACCAGAGAACTCTCTAGTTGCTTGCTCGTGCTTCAAGGTTACGTACAAGTGACTGGGAATATTTTTGCCTGAAGGAGACAACACACACATATACACAGTTCTTTTACCACCTTCAGAGTGCCATACGCGGTGCTCAGACACGTAGGTGGACAGTTTTTGGTGTTTCTTGCTGGCTGACTTGAGCGTCGGAGTGCACACGGCCGCTAGGGCGCCTTTTTGTCCTCTTTTTTGCAGGAATCCACAGGCAACCAGTGGGAAGGAGTCCCTAGCTGACGGTTGAGGTCGCGCACGAAGACGTCCCGGTCAACCGGACGGAACAGGATGCTACTAGTTACTCCAACCCAGGTGTTGACACGTGTAGGGCTGGGAGCAATAAAGAGATGACGCTCGAGTTATCCTAGCTCAAATGATGACACGTGTAGGGCTGGGTACAACCTGCGACCCTAGCCCAGATGGTGACACGTGCAGGGTTGGATGTGAGCCACGCGTCCAAAAGCATAACGGCCTGGAGAGAGAAGAAACCTAGCTATAAAGGTACACTTAACAGAATTTGCAGAGGTACGTTTTTCATTACGGCTCATTCTGCTAGGGTTGTGTGCCTTTAGTACGGTCCTACAGAGCATATTTTCTCTCAGTTTCTTGGGTGTTCTTGTCACTGACTTGAGCGTCGGAGCGCCACCGGCCGCAGAGGCGCCACCTTGTGTTTTTCAGGTTCTCAGATAGGCTATCTGTGATGTGGATTTGAAGGGCACGTGGTGTCAAGTTGGTGAGGAAGATCGTGACGAGGCAACGCTCTTGCACTAGGTCAACCGGCAGGATCAGGTTGTTTATTGATTTAATTGCAAATATGGGTCTAATTGGGTTTTTGTTTATATTTGTAGGCCCAAATAAAGAGGACAACTCTAGGGTGAAGGAATGTACAAACATATCCAAGAAGACTTCCATCTCATCAAAACATAAACTAGAGCTTTGGTCAAAAGAACATAAGAAAACTGAGTTTCTACTGACTAGTCAACATTAGTTGTGGGTCAAGCTTTAGCTTAAATAAATTGTATAAAGTTGTTTAAGATTTGATGGGCCATGTATTGGGCCTAGTAGCATAAAATAATTGGGCCAAATATTTGGGCCAAGTAGCATAGGTTTTTGGGCTTGTATTTGGGCCAATAGTAAAATATGACTAGTTAGGATTAAAAGTGACAAGTTAGGGTAACAATTGGGCTTCTTTGAGCCTAATGTAACCCTAAAACGTGTAGGGTAAATTGGAGAACGAAAATCACCTTGGCATTGAGCACATGGACGTCCACATGGCAACATAGGAGTGGAAAGGATTTAGCATGGAAGGTGTCAGCTAAACATGCAAAGCATGACTCCACATGGCACCTTCTCATTGGAGAGTTTTATTTTTGAATTTCAACTTTTCGCTCCAAAATGTTCAGCCCTCTCTCCTATAAATTGGGGTGCTTGGCTCTCATTTTGTAAGATTAATCTAATAGTAAATTGTTGCCAATTTTGTGTCAATCTCACTACTTGTCTCCTGCCTCTCTAGGTTAGACAATTGATCTTCAAACTTTCATTCTACCAAAGTGAGATGGCCTCACCAGTCACATTCCACACCTAACCTTCACCTCCAAGCCAACCATCATCTCCAAGGACAGCCTTGTCCGTGAGCATCCATTGAGCTTCCGCAAATTCCACCAACAATTCTACAAAGGATTAAGGCACCCTTCCATCAAGAACTGAACCTTCACACTTACTTAACCACTTGGTTAAGTTCGTGTCCAGTGGGAATCTTCTTTGGGTTTCTCACCATAATTGCTAATCTCAAAACTCATAAACAAAATAGTAACACATAAAATGTGCAATCCTAAAATCAACTCACATCACTTCCTGTAAGTCTTTGATGTGTTGTTGGCATGAGTCAGACTTGATGACAATATCATCGACGTAGACTTCAACATTCCGGCTGAGCATCCCCATGAAAATGTAGTCCATCAATTATTGGTAGGTGGCACCTGCATTTTTAAGGTCGAATGGCATGACTTCATAATAGAAGTTGTTGCAGTCGGTCATGAACGCTGTCTTTTCTTTGTCTCTTGGATGCATCCGGATTTGGTTGTATCCAAAATATGCATCTAAGAAACTCAAGATGGTGTGGCCAACCGCTCCATCAATGAGGCAATCAATACTTGGTAGATGATAAAAATCTTTGGGCCAAGCTTTGTTTAAGAAGGTATAATCAGTAAACATTCTCCACTTACCATTTGATCTTTTAACCATGACCACATTGATCAACCATGTAGTGTAGTGTGTCATTCTAATGAAGCAAACCATTACCAACTTATCATCCCCATGTCGCGCGGCGTCACGCTTTTCTTCACCCATCTTTTGTTATTTCTGGGCTATTGATTTGGCTTCTTTGTAAATGTAAAGGTAGCAGGCATGCCAACAACTATCCAAGCAAACAAATCAGCATTATTAATCAAAGTTTGGCTTACCAAATCGCTGTCGTCCGGCTTTAAGGACCTTCCAATATGTGTTGTGTGATCATAATCTTGGAGGGGAAGAGAGCGAAGGTCTTCGCCAGGCTCAATGCGAGCTTCATCGAGCCAAGGGTCAAGATCGACAAGAGCGACCATATGCTATCTGGTTCTCTTGTCTCGGACCCGCTCCCTAGTGAGGTTTTATATAGTCGACTAGTCGATTTTACCTTTAAACTTGCAACATAGCATTCGTGAGTCATCTTCTGATCGACATGGACCGTTACGATGTCACCAGCGGTTGATGGGAATTTCATTGCAAGATGCTGGGTGGACACTATTGCTTGTAGCTGATTTATGCACAACTGTCCAAGCAATATATTGTAAGAAGTATTTGCATTTACCTAAAGATACCTTAATTTTATTGTCTTCCAAAGATATCCCTTTTCCCTGAATGTCGTGTACAGATCGATGAATCCCCGTAAATCTACCCGTTCGCCAAAGAATCTGACAATCTGTTCGTCATAGCGCTGGATTTTTTAGTTTGGAATTCAAATTTTCTTTAAAGTCTTCCAGTTGACAGAGCTTCCCTGATCCACTAGAACCTTGTGGATGGCAAATTTATCTATTTCCACGGTGATCACCATAGGTCATCCTAGGTTGGGTCGATAGCAGTGAAGTCGTCATCTGTGAAGGTGATTGGCAGCATCCTCGATCAGTTCCTAGTAGACACCGAACGAATGGACTGAATGGCCCGAAAATGCTTTTTTTCAAGCGGAACTTGAATATCCACCTCCAGCAAATCCCCCAGTGATCGTGCTTACTTGTGGTTGTATGTGTTTTGAGCCTCGACCTTCTAGGGAGGGACTTCTATGGATCCATCCCTCCTTCCAACCGTAGTTTCCGAATGGAATCGGTCCAACTATGGTGTTAATGACCTTCCGGATGTAACATTTTGTCTTATTAGTCTTCCGCGGGCTCTTGCTCTGTGAACCAGTCCTTCGCACTGGACTTTCACTCCTTCGTCTCTATTTAGTCGAGCGGGAGTTGTCGTCAAAGCATCATGATCCCTCCAGTCCACGCCGGTCATATTGCCCTTCTCGGTCCCTTGGTAGGTACCTCTCCCTTGCGCAAGTAGCCAGCTTCAATGAACTCTTCTATTCTATCCTCAGCGCTTCGCATGATTCGGTCGAATGGCCAAAGTTGTGATGGTACTGGCATTGTTTAGACATGTTAGCATTCCTTGGGTTATGCGATTGCTTCGATACCGAGATTAGATCGACTTGCATTGCTTCTTCAAGAATTTTACCTCGTGAAACATTTAATGGGGTGTAATTAAAAAACCGATGCCTTCGATCTTTGTTCCTACTCGACCAACCGGAGATGGGTCGGTTTCCTCCATCTTTTTCCCTTCCCTTATCTCTCCCACTCTCTGATCGAACGCTTCTGTGGTAATCGGTCAATTCTTTTATCTACATGAATTTGGTTGCTCGGTTCCTCAATTTGTCAAGATCCTTAGTGGGCCTCTTGATCAAGCTTTCGGTGAACTGACCTAGTCGGATTGCCGAAATCAAGTGATGCATGGCCATTTCGGGCATGAGATTTCGGATGATCAAACAAACCTTCCCGAACCTTTCAATGAACGCTCGTAGGGATTTCCCTTTTTCTTGCTTTACGTTAAAGAAGGCCATGGACGATGTATGATGTAGTCGACTCGTTACATACTAAGTGGTGAACTTGGCCGCTAAGACCTTAAAGCTGCCTACCGAGTTGGGAGGGAGACGTGTGAACCATCCGAGTACCCCTTCTTGGAGAGAGGTGGGGAAAAATTTGCACCACATGACCTTGTTTGTTGTATAGAGATTTATCTGTGTCTTGAAAACATTCAAGTGTTGGTCCGGATCTGTAGAACTGTTGTAGAGCTTGATAGTCAGTCCCTCCCATTTGGAGGGGAGTTGTGCCTCCATTATTTCATTGGTAAAAGGATGTCCTTTCGAGTCTTCATCGTCATCGATCCGAAGGGGCACTCAGTATGCTTGGAACTCTGATGAGTCTGTGTTCGAGATTTGTCTTCTCGTTCGGTCCCATCAAGTTGTTGTTTCACCTGATTATTCTTCTCTTTAAGAAGGTGTACCCCCTCTTCATTCTGACTCCAATCCTCTTCATTCCATCGTTGATCTTCAATGCCTTTTTGTTGTATCTCCTACATTTGTGCTTGGAGGGTTTGGGTTAGTGTAATTTGCTTGTTCGCGACCCGATCGTTGTTGGTATTCTTCCTTATTGACACCATTTTTGCTAATCTAGGCCTGATGTTAAAATTGACTACTATCTCGGCTCTACGGTGTGCACCAATTGTACCTGTATAGGCAAATAGGGGCCTAGATAGTACCTGGAACTGGTTGTACAATTGTTGATGTGCCGGTAGTCTCCTAGTTCCTTCCTTCAAGTCTCCTCCTTTTTATATCGGTGCTCGGTCGAAGTGAAACTGAAAAAGTTACTTCTTCGCTCAAGTAAGCACCCTGTGTAAAGAGTGTATATTGTAAAGCTGATAAAGAAGTACCTTACACCTCTGTAAAGGGTTATTTATAGTGTTTAGTTACGGGCCATTGTTGTGATGGGCTGAATCAATCAAATATTAGTTGCTAACTAATTTATAACATTATCCCTGATTTATAGGGAGATATATTGGTATACTGTGGTATCTGAAGAATATTTGTATTATCTTTCAGTTAATTAGTATTTAGCTTATTTGTCGGAGATGTTTCCCGCACATTTTGGGATTAAATATTATTGCAACTGTCGTCATAGTCATTTATTACCTGACTTAAAGGTGTTCTTTTTTATTTTATTGGTTGATCACTTAAGTCAAGACTGGCTCGTCCAGTACCGATTGGTACGAATTGAATGAGAAATTATATTGTAAAATTTTCTTCCAATTTTATATTTTATATAATTAAAATATAATAAATTTAAAAATTATTTATTTTGAATTTAAAATGTTCTCGTCGGTCGACTCTAACAGTAGTCGCAAGCCCCGCCTGTCTCCTCCTTCAATCGAACTTCCTTTGGTTGAAGAACGTTTTCCCTGTAAAGACAAAGGACGCCCTTACGGCTGTTTGCACTCCGACACTCAAGTCCGTAAGGGCTAAAGAAACAGTAATGTGTGTAAAGCAGTTTTAGTCTTAGAAACGGCGTACCTTGCTAGGGTTCTTACCACCCTCTTTATAGGTTGTATCTAGGGTTACTGTTGTGTTGTTCCTGTTGAATCAAGTGTGTTCAAGCTTTGAAGAATCCAAATCCTTCGAAGTTTGATGGAAGGCTGGATGTGTTTGCTATTTCTGAGTAGTTTTAGAATAAGATCTGGGGTAGATTATTTGTGTTAATTCACTATTGATTGAATCCAAAGCTTAAGCATTCTCAAACCTTTAATTGAAAGTGTTTTTCAAACTAAGTGAAAAACAACCTGTTGTTTTGTCGAAACAACCGATTGTTTTATACTCAAGTGTTTTTAGAAAGGTTGAAAACTGTTTTTGATGGTTGACTTGCTTTCAAACCAAAACAACTGATTGATTCGAGCATTCAACCGATTGTTTATTTTGGGACCATAACAGAAAAATGTTTTATGCTTTGATTGAGCTTTAAATGATTTTATAACTGAATACGCTCCCTTTTTAAATGTTTGTACCAGTCTTTGAAAGCAATAAATAGTTTATTCAGTTTATGTAATAAACAAAAACTGAGATTTAATAAAAGAAAAACAAATTTGAGTTTTTCACTGATTTTGCTTTTGAAGAGTTGAAGATTGCTTTGAGATTGCTTTGATCAAGAGAGTGTTGAATAGGATTTTCATCTTGTATTGATTTCAGATCTTTCTGTAACAAGTGTAATCCTTTTGTACTTTGAGAAAACTCTGTGTGTGAAGTTGAGAAGTGTTGTGTGCTCTTGAGGTTGTCAAGATCAGCATTCTTGGTGGTGTTTGTGCTGAGCCAAAGGAAGTGTGTGTCTTGAGGGGATCAAGGTCACTTCTTTGGTGGTGTTTTAAGTAATCTAGGGTTGATTGCTTAGTGGATTCCCCAGTGGTTTTTGGGAAGACTGGATGTAGCTCTTGGTTTAAGAGTGAACCAGTATAAACCTGTGTGTGCAATCTCTCTATCCCTTGAACTCTTTAATTTCAGTTTATACTTGTGAACTGGTATAAACAACCGATTGTTTTTCTGGTGTTGTGCTAAATTGCTTTGTGTTTTTGGCAAACTTAATTCTTAATCAAGTTTTCTCGAAAGAAATTCATTCTAGACTTAAAAGTTTGCCAAAACCGTCTTTAAACCATTCCCCCCCCCCCCCCCCCCCCGTTCTAGTTTAAAGCCATACATTTTAACAATTGGCATCAAGAGCTTGGTACTTGAAAGATACTCAAGTTTGATCCGAAAATCTTTTTCTATGGCTGGAAAACTATCTTTTGAGGAAGGTGCTTCAATCTACAAACCACCTTTATTCTGTGTTTTGAATTATAAGTATTGGGAGGCTAGAATGAAAATCTTTGTTGAATCCATTGATCAAGGAATTTGGGATTCAATCGAAAATGGCCCTTTCATTCCAAAGCTTAAAAATAATGGATCTTTTATTGCAAAACCTTGGTCCCGATGGACCAATGAAGAATGTAAGATGGCCAAGCTTGATTGTACTACTCAAAACATAATAGCTTTTGCACTAGATACTAATGATTTTTTCAGGATATCAAAATGCAAATCTGCTAAAGAGATGTGAGACACACTCAAAGCTACTCATGGGAACACTGATGAATCAAAGGAAGTAAGGTCAAGAAGTCAAGCACGAAGGAAAAGGAGGCAAAACAAAAAAAGCCTCAACCTCTGCTTCATGGCCAAAAAGGAAGATGACCCAAGTAGTGTAAGTTCTTCTAACTCCTCAAACTCTGAAAATTACAGTCAATTGCTTCAAGCTTTTCAAGAAACACATGAAGAAGCTAACCGATTGGCCCTCTTAAACAACCGGTTAAAGGGAATGAATAGCTGGCTTGAAAATAGAGTCAAAACACTGGAAGAGGAATTGGAAAATTCAAAAACAGATTTTAAAAACCTTGAAATAGTTTACAAAAACTCCTCTTGCAAGTGTGATACTCTTATTTGTTAAAATTGCGAAAATCTTGAAAAGAAAGTTCATTATCTTGTTAAAAATGTGGATAAGCTTTCTAAAGGTCAATCCAACTTTGAGAATGTCTTGCCATCTCAAAACTGTGTTTTTGGAAAATCTGGATTGGGTTTTAACCCACAGAACAAGCAAGATAGATTTTCAAAGTCATTTTCGAAACTGCCAGAAAAACAACCGATTGATCTGTCGAAACAACTGGTTGTTACGTGCTTCTACTGCATGAAAAGAGGTCATTCTATCAGATTCTGTAAAATCAGAAAATATGTTGTTCCTTGGGGCTTTATGAAGTGGATTCCCAAGTGTAGTAAAGGTTCAAATCATAAATGTAAACCAAATGGACCCACATTCATAAGGGGACCAAATCTTTGTACTTGAAAATCTTATTTGTAGGAAACCTTGGAGGAGAGCAGGCAACAATGGTACCTGGACAGTGGGTGCTCAAAGCACATGACTGGGGACAAATCAAAGTTTCTAAGCATCTTCTTTAAGCAAGAAGGCCACGTTACCTATGGGGACAACAACAAGGGAAGGATTCTTGGGAAAGGATCCATAGGAGACAAAGATATCTTGGTCATTCATGATGTTCTCTATGTAGAAGGATTAAAGCACAATCTGTTGAGCATTAGTCAATTGTGTGACAAAGGATATCAGGTTATCTTCAAAACAAACTCCTGTGAAATCTGTCTTCCCAACACAAAAGAGGTAATGTTGATTGGTAAGAGAATCAATAATGTTTATCTTCTAGATATCTCTTCTCCTAGTTCAATTGGTTGTCTTCTATCCAAGCATGATGAGTCTTGGCTTTGGCATAGAAGAATTGCTCACATTCACATGAATCACTTGAACAAGTTAATTTCTAAAGATCTTGTGATTGGGCTGCCAAAGCTCAAGTTTGAGAAGGACAATATTTGTGAAGCTTGCCAAAAGGGGAAACAAGTGAAAAACTCTTTTAAAATAAAAAATGTTGTTTCTTCTTTAAGACCTCTTGAGCTACTTCACATGGATCTTTTTGGACCTTCAAGAACCATGAGCCTTGGTGGAAACTACTATGCTCTTGTTATTGTGGATGATTTTTCTAGGTTCACTTGGACTCTCTTCTTGGAATCAAAAAGTGATGCCTTCTCTGCATTCAAGAAGCTTGCAAGAAGATTGCAAAATACAAATAACAGCAACATAGGCTCAATAAGAAGTGATCATGGAGGTGAATTCCAAAATGAAAAGTTCAGCAAGTTCTGTGAAAAGATGGGAATTTTGCATAATTTTTCAGCTCCAAGAACTCCACAACAGAATGGTGTGGTGGAAAGGAAGAACAGGTCCCTTGAAGAACTGGCTAGAACAATGCTAAGTGAATCTTCTCTCCCTAAGTATTTTTGGGCTGATGCAGTTAGCACCTCTTGCTATGTGATGAATAGAGTGCTAATTAGGCCAATTCTGAAGAAGAATCCTTATGAACTCTTCAATGGAAGGAAACCAAACATGTCACCTCAGAGTTTTCGGTTGCAGCTGTTTTGTTCTCAACAATGGAAAGGAAAACCTAGGGAAATTTGATGAAAAAGCTGATCATGGTATCTTCATAGGCTATTCTCTAACTAGTCCTGCATACAGAATCTACAACAAGAGGCTAATGATTATAGAAGAGTCTGTTCATGTTGTCTTTAATGAAGTGGATCGCAAAAGCATTCAAATCTCGAAGAATAGTGCTGAAGAGGATGAGTAGAACATCAGTTTGGAGAAGCTAGACATCTGTGCAGAAAAACAACCGGTTGATTCCTCGAAACAACCGATTGAAATTTTGCAGCAGAGTGAGTTGCCCAAAGAATGGAGGATTCCTAGAGATCTGTCAGTGGAGAACATCATTGGGCAGATAAAGGAAGGTGTCTCAACACGTAGCTCCATCTCAAACTTCTGCAGGCACACTGCTTTTGTCTATCAAATTGAACCAAAGTCAATTGATGAAGCTCTCAAGGATGAAAAATGGGTTGAAGCTATGCATGAATAGCTGAATCAGTTTGCAAGGAATGAGGTATGGTTTCTTGTCCCTAAAACAGCTGAGATGAACATCATTGGTTCGAAGTGGGTGTTCAGAAACAAACTGGATGAGGATGGTGTGATCACAAGGAACAAAGCAAGGCTAGTTGCCAAAGGCTACAATCAAGAGGAGGGAATTGATTATGGTGAAACCTTTGCTCCTGTTGCAAGATTGGAAGTTGTGAGGTTACTGCTGGCTTT
The DNA here is from genome assembly GCF_000499845.2 of Phaseolus vulgaris. Classification (NCBI taxonomy): domain Eukaryota; kingdom Viridiplantae; phylum Streptophyta; class Magnoliopsida; order Fabales; family Fabaceae; genus Phaseolus; species Phaseolus vulgaris. The sequence continues at coordinate 27,948,269 of NC_023752.2, forward strand.
TGCATGTATGAGTGGTTTTAAACTCTTTCAAATGGATGTCAATAGTGCCTTTTTAAATGGCTACATCAATGAGGAAGTGTATGTGGATCAACCACCGGGCTTTGAAGATCATCAATATCCCAATCATGTCTTCAAGCTGAAAAAGGCTTTTTATGGGCTGAAGCAAGCTCCAAGGCAGTGGTATGAAAGGCTTAGCAACTACCTGTTGTCTCAAGGCTATGAAAGGGGAATGATTGACAAGACTCTCTTCATCAAAAATTCAAATTCTGAAATTATCCTTGTGCAAATCTATGTTGATGACATCATCTTTGGTGCTACACAAGATAATTTGTGTGAAGAATTTGTGGCTGCTATGAAAGGTGAGTTTGAAATGTCTATGATTGGAGAATTGTCTTTCTTTCTTGGATTGCAGGTTAAGCAAACAAAGGATGGAATCTTTCTATGCCAATCAAGGTATTGTAAAGAGATTCTCAAGAAATTTGAAATGGAGAGTTGCAAGGAAGCAAGCACACCTATGCCATCAAGCAACTACATGGATGCAGATGCTGCTGGAAAAAGGGTAGATCAAACAAAATACAGAGGTTTGATTGGCTCTTTGCTTTATCTAACAGCAAGTACACCGGACATTATGTTTGCGGTATGTCTTTGTGCAAGATATCAAGCAAATCCGAAGGAGTCACACTTCAAAGCTGCAAAGAGAATTCTGAAATATCTCAAAGGAACATCAATTGTTGGGTTATGGTATCCTTCTTACTCGCCCATTCATTTAATTGGCTATTCAGATTCTGATTTTGCAGGATGCAAGCTAGATAGATAAAGCACAAGTGGCACTTGCCACCTTCTTATTTCAAGCCTCATCTCATGGCATAGCAAGAAGCAAGCATGTGTGGCTCTCTCTACTGCTGAGGATGAGTACATAGCTGCTGGAAGCTGTTGTGCACAAATCCTATGGCTCAAACAGCAACTTGCAGACTTTGGATTGCAAATCAACAAGGTCCCTTTGATGTGTGACAATACAAGTGCTATCAATCTTACCAAAAATCAGATTCAGCACTCAAGAACTAAGCATATTGAGATACGGCATCATTTCATCAGGGATCATGTGAGCAATGGGGACTGTGAAGTGAAATTTATTGAGACAAAACTGCAGCTAGCTGATATCTTCACCAAACCACTACCAAAAGAGAGGTTCTTCTTTTTACGAAATGAGTTAGGTATCCTTGACCTTCAAAATCTTTCCTAAATCTGTTTTCATACCTGTTAGAGTCTATTTGTGAAGACAAATAGGGGAAGAATTGATTGGTTATTCTGTATCCTTCTCTAAAATTGATTAAAAACTGCTGAAATCTCTGATATCATAACTGTTTATGCTTTTGCTGATAGAACCAACCGATTGTTTCGTGCAAACAACCGATTGTTTATCTGGAATATTGTTTTCAACATGTGTATATCTAACCTACTGCTGTAGGAAACATTGGATTGTATATATGCTATTTTTACAAGCACTGCTTCAGATTCAATCAAATCCAACACAAGCAACCAGGGCTTTGTCTTCATCAAATAGGGAGAGATTGTTGAATCAAGCGTGTTCAAGCTTTGAAGAATCCAAATCCTTTGAAGTTTGATGAAAGGCTGGATGTGCTTGCTGTTGCTGAGTTGTTTTATAATAGGATCTGGGGTAGATTATCTGTGTTAATCCACTCTTGATTGAATCCAAAGCTTAAGCATTCTCAAACCTTTAATTGAAAGTGTTTTTCAAACTAAGTGAAAAACAACCTGTTGTTTTGTCGAAACAACCAATTGTTTTATACTTAGGTGTTTTAAGAAAGGTTGAAAACTGTTTTTGATGGTTGACTTGCTTTCAAACCAAAACAAGCAATTGATTCGAGCATTCAACCGATTGTTTGTTTTGGGACCATAACAGAAAACTGTTTTGTGCTTTGACTGAGCTTTAAATGATTTTATAACTGAATATGCTCCAGTTTTAAATGCTTTGACCAGTCTTTGAAAGCAATAAATAGTTTGTTCAGTTTATGTAACAAACAAAAACTGAGATTTAATAAAAGAAAAACAGATTTGAGTTTTTCACTGATTTTGCTTTTGAAGAGTTGAAGATTGCTTTGAGATTGCTTTAATCAAGAGAGTATGGAATAGGATTTTCATCTTGTATTGATTTCAAATCTTTCTGTAACAAGTGTAATCCTTTTGTACTTTGAGAAAACTCTGTGTGTGAAGTTGAGAAGTGTTGTGTGCTCTTGAGGTTGTCAAGATCCGCATTCTTGGTGATGTTTGTGCTGAGCCAAAGGAAGTGTGTGTCTTGAAGGGATCAAGGTCACTTCTTTGATGGTGTTGTAAGTAATCTAGGGTTGATTGCTTAGTGGATTCCCCAGTGGTTTCTGGGAAGACTGGATATAGCTCTTGGTTTAAGAGTGAACCAGTATAATCCTCTGTGTGCAATCTCTTTATCCCTTGAACTCTTTAATTTCAGTTTATTCTTGTGAATTGGTATAAACAACCGATTGTTTCTACAAAACAACTGATTGTTTTTCTAGTGTTGTGCTAAATTGCTTTGTGTTTTTGGCAAACTGAATTCTTAATCAAGTTTTCTCAAAAGAAATTCATTCTAGACTTAAAAGTTTGCGAAAACCCTCTTTAAACCATTCACCCCCCCTAGTTTAAAGCCATACATTCAACAGTTCCCACGTCTCTTGGTGGGCTTAGGATTCCTGGGAGAATGTCTTTGCGCCACTATTATACAATCTTAGTGTAATCTGGCGCATAGGACTTCCCTTTTCTGGAGTGCATAGACCTAACAGCGTAGCCGCCAGGGTACCTACTCATGTACCAGCGATGCGGCGTCATCTTTTCTTTTGGTGCCTTAAGTATTCATGTGCCATGCATGCAGTCTTTCCATGGAAACCCTAACCCTAACATGCCCACCTCCAGGGAACACTTGTTTGTGTCATACCCGAATGTACCATACACACCCCATGCATGACGCTCTGGTGACTTAGCTCTTTCTGGTCTCTAGGTGTTAACTCATACTATTTGTGGAGCCCAACTTACGTGGCCCACCATTGCTATCAGACCACCGATGCTTGATGTTCGATGTCTTTCTCTGGTGCTAATGACCGAGGTCTGGCCTATACACAAGCCCCTCAGTCTCGAGCTGTAACTTGTTTTTGCGAAGAGACTAAGTGATCGCCCACGGCGACCTATGTGGCACTGGAGTGACGAGATGTGAACAGTACACCGAAGCGACGTGTCACCATACTTTTTTAATCAGCGTACACGTGGCAGGATCAACGGCTAGGACTCGTTGGCGCTTGCGCTTCTTCGTATACGTTAAACCTTTCAAAAACCCTACGCTCCTTCATTGTTTCATTACTTAGATTAAGCATTTCTCAAGTATTTCCTGCTCTCAAACACTCTCTCTTCTCCTTCGATCACTTCAACCTTCAAACCCTAACTATCTAAAGGTATGATTTTTGTTTCATGATCGCCCTTGCTCTATGATTCTGATGCTCATAACATGCCATAACTGTTATGGGGCTGTTTATATTTCTACACTTTATGTTTTCTGCTCTTTCTCTTTCGCGAACTCTCTGTTTTCTGGGTTTTTGAGGCATACCATTTTCCTCCTCTTAACCTTCGCTTTTTCTCTTTTTCTTTTTCTCTTTTTCTTCTCTAGCTTCATCTCTTAAGATGGCTTGAACGAAAACCACCTCGAACCCACCTCCTTCCATTGACTACCAACCCTTGTACTGTTAGGCTTCTAATAGCCTCTTAGCCGAGACCTCGAAAATCACCTCCTTCGAGGATATAAGAGCATACAAGGAAGGCGAGGCTGATGAGAAGTTTCGCGTATACGTGAAGGTTCTGCCTTGTAAGGAGGGTGAGCCTGTGTGCGTCGATGACCGTGCAAGCAGCTCAAGCTTCGCCTCCCATTCACAGGGTTTGAGCGCACTCTTCTGACCGAAGTCAATGTGGCCCCTACCCAGCTGCACCCCAACAGTTGGGTCTTTGTACGAGCCTTTACAATTCTCTGCAACCACCTTAACCATATGCCATCTAAGGATGTTTTCCTCTACTTCTTCGAGGCGAAGAATCCTGGAAAGAAGTTGTGGATGAGCTTCAACGGAGTGGTAGGGAGAGTCCTTCTAACCCTCTTCCAGCAGTCTTACAAGGGCTTCAAAGGGAACTTCTTTAAGATATGTTGCAGCAAGCATGATCCTACCTTGTTGGATGGGTTCCCACTCTACTGGGTGGAGAAAACAGGGCTCAAGAAACCTAGGAGTCTCGAGGACTTGGCGCCGCCCAATCGTGAGGTGTGCCAACTCCTTTCAAGCTTGGAAGTGGTGTTTAACACTGTTGAACTGATCAAGCTTGAGTACAGCCTCAAGGCTCTCAAGGGCTATATTGGTATATTTTCCTGTTTCTGTTTTTACTTACTTGCACATTGTGTTGGTTCACTTTCTTATGCCTTGTTGATTACTCATGCAGACATGGTGCTCAATGAGGAAAAGAAGAGGATGATAGCTGAGGTAGCCTCCCGCAAAGCTGGTGCTGGCCCATCTGACGTCGATGCCTCGGCTCTTGTTGATGGTCCTCCTACGACTACTTCTGCCCCAAGCCCTTCTGCTTCAGCTCTTGCAGATCATAGGCAAAAAGGGATAGTTGAGGCCACTGCCTCTGAGGACGAGGACACCTATTTTGGCCTCGTCTTTAAGAGGAAACAAAAATCTGATGTCGCGATCCCAGCCTAATCAGCCTCAGACGATCATTCCCCCTCCTTCAGAGAAAATCCTCCAAGTGCTTCATCCCCTCGTGAGATCGTGGTACACGAAGGTGGGGGGGGAGCGCCTCTGGAGATGCTCATGGCGCGGCCCCTGCAACAGATCTACCTGCCTTCCTCCAACAGGACCTTCTGATGAGAATCAAGTAAAGGAGGATTTTGTTAATGAAGGAAGAGGCCATTCACCATCACACTTGAAGTTCTTCCTTCTAGTCTTCTCAAAATTAAAAGAAGACATAAAATAAAGAGAGGCCCAAGCCCAAAGCCCAAGCCCAAGCCCAAGTCCATCCTATAAAGGGCAAGGCCAAGTATTAAATAATAAAGAATATTGTTGAAGGTGCTTAGAGGGAAACATTAGAAACCTCTATTGTTAAAGCATCTTTTAGTCTTTAGTTAGGAGTCTTAGGGGGGGTGTTAGTAGATAGGTGTAGGAGTAAATAAGGAGGTGCCAAAATGAGAGAAGGGATCACACCTTCCTCATGCATTGTTTTAGGCGCCAATTCTAGAAGCTTTTTAGGAGGGAGTTTTTGAATTTGTGTAGCTTGCATTTCAGCACCTTAGGCTATAAATAGAGGTGCTCCCTTTGTACTTTTCAGATTTGAATTTTAAGAAAAGAAACTATACTCAAATTTTGAGTGATCATTGGAGAGCTTTTGAGCCTTCTTCTCTAGTCTCATCTTGAAGGATCCATGGTGTCCTCAAGTGGCGGCAGCACACTCATCTAGGAGCAACCATCCTTCTAGTGGCGTGATCATCCAACCATTCTTCCATCTTCATGAGAACTCTCTTCTCCTTCCTTTCTTCTTTTGTTATTTCCTTGTCTTAGCTTGTTTCCTTTTTGTTTTTGGTTCGGCATTTTCAGAATTCATTTGTGTTGCTTCGGTTCTTTTGTTTTTCTTGCTGTTCTTCATCTAACTTCTTCATTTTCTAGTTTTTGTTCGGTTCAATTTAATTTCCAGCTTTCAAATTCAGTTTGCTTAGCTTTTGTGCCTTTTTGTTCGGTTCAATTTGACAATAATTGGATCTTCTATATGAGTTTGTGTTTTGGCACTAGTTTTGGTGAGTTCTTGTTCATAGAACCTTGATCCATTTCTATGATAAAGTGCCTAGCTCTTAACCAACTCAAGATGATTCCTAAGAATGTCAAGAATCATTCTAATTGTGCTAGTGGAATCACATTATGTGGTATCATGAGTTTAGGTGTGTTCTTGTTTAATTGTTGAGTTGTGTAGCACTTTATTTCAAGAGCTCTTTTAATTTCTTGCAATTTAAGTTTCTGTTTTAGGCTTTGATCCTGCCGGCAACTTGAACGTGGGTGGATCGCTTCGTAACACTTTCTGCCCTGTCTTCGCGACTGTGTCTCCTGAAGAATCACCTTCTGAACTCTCTCTCAGATGTCTTCAAAATGTGACCTGCAAAATACACAGACGGCGCCTCTAGCGGCCGTTTGCACTCCGACGATCAAGTTAGTTCAACAGAACCACCAGAAAACTGGAAACTTAGTAAAAATGTGTGTGTGAGAAAAACTTGCACTCTGTTTTTCTTCTATCTTTTTTTTCTCTTCCTCACTCTCACTCTGATTCTGCCTTTTATCTCTCTTTCCCTGCTTCTGGGCATAACAGAATTCTGTTATGCTTTTCTGGCATGTGTCAGAACCCTGTCGTGCTTTTCAGAGAAAGCGTACCTTCAGAATCAGCAATGGGGAGCGTGAGAGTCTGCGCATGTCTGCGCTTGGCTGCGCCTGTCTGTACCTTTAGCGGTACGGAGTGCTCTTTTGTCTGGACCGCACCCCTCTCAGATGGTGACACGTGGAGGCCTGCAACTCACATCTAACCACACACGTGTCACTTACTGGAAGGGCTCTAGCGCCTCTCTTTGTCTGCCTAAGCTACACCCTTGCGGAGTAACTTAGGATGCTTCTCTTATCTGGGCAAATTGCATACTCTTAGGAGAACGTCGGGTGTGGCTGGTCTAGGCGCACTCACCAAACGTTACTCTCTGCGTAGGCGACTTACCCTTCAGGATGACACGCACGTAATGGGTTGAGGGAATCACCAATCACCGACTGGCTTACTAGTTCCCTCAGGCCACTCTCGTGCATGATTCCTTGAGGTGTGCCCATGCGAGGTCCATGCGTAACGCTCTCGCTGGGAACCTTAGTCCCAGTTTAACTGCGTGTAACACGAGACCCCGATGACAATACACCCGATGACTGATCAGTGTTTATTCGCTACTCGCGCTCTGCCTCCAGGCGCGAGTCTGGGAACTGGTCTGCTGGTGGTCACTTGGCTACTGACCACCGATCACCATTCTGGGTGATCTGTCCCCCGACCTCTCTGCCGCCTGATCTGTCGGTGGTAACTTGGTTACTGACCACCGATCACCTCTCTTGGCGATCGTCCCCCTACCTCTCTGCCACCTGGTCCACGTGTCACCCTGCGAGTGGTCCACGTGGTTCTCTGATGCTGACGTCATCGACTACCGATGACCGATCGGATCACAAGCCCCCCAGTCTCGAGTCGAGAACTCGTTCTCAGCGAAGAGACTAAGTGGTCGTGCCCTCAGTCCACGTGGCAAGTTGGGCCGCCTCACGTGCCACCTCACGTGCTGCTTCTTTAACGTTTGGGCTTCCTTCCTTAATCTCGCGACACGTGGCACCATCAACGGCCAGCGTTGTGCGTCGCTAGCGCTTCTCTTATTCAAAATGGCGCGCCCTTCCACTGTTCCTTCATCTTCTTCATTTGACTCCCAAACTCTCTGCGAACCTTTCTTCTGCGCACCCATCTTTCTTCGAATTCTCTGTGATCCTATACTCCTACGATCATTCAAAGGTATGGTTTTTCTTTTCCCTGGCCCCTTTTTGGTCATCTTTACCGATTGCATTTACCATTCTAGTTATCATGCATTCACCTTCCCTGTTTTTCTTCTTCTCAACCCGCGCTAGGGTTTTTCTCATGTTTCCGCTTTGGCTTCTGCCTCCCCTTCTTTCTCCTTTACCTGGGCATTTCTTCCTCATTCCCCCTCTCTGTTTTTCACCGAACCATCCATCACTCTCTCCCTTTCTATTTCTGACCCTTCGTTTTTCCTCCATTGCAGCTATCTCTCGATGGCTCGCTTGAAGCAGACCGCTCGCGTCCTTGCCTCTTCTTCTGGTGCACAGCCCTCCGCGAGTGCACCAGCTTCGCCACCGCCTGTTGTCACCTCATTCCATGACAACGCCAAAGTCTATGACTGGGCCCCTCTGGCGTTGCTATCTGAAACGTCCATCTTGCTACCTGAGGACCATCTTAACTCGCTTCTGAGCCACGACCCGGATGAACCCTCGTGTTCCATAGACAGGGAAAACGACTTCCACATCCGAGTCCGCATCCCTCCCCGAGGGATGCCCATTTGCGCTGACGACAGGGCCACCAATGGGGTGCCCTTCGTTTTTGTTTACTCCGCGATCTTCAAAAGGTTGAGGCTGCGACTCCCCTTCACCTTCTTCGAGAAAGAGCTGATGATGGAGTTGAACGTCGCGCCCTGCCAACTCCACCCCAATGCCTGGGCCTTCATCCGGGCGT